>NW_009698330.1:19886-29488 GCF_000703405.1 Apaloderma vittatum
GCAAAGAATGAGTGCCACTACACTGCTGCCTTTGCTCAATTTTTTTTCAGATTTTATTTTAATATTATTAACAACATTGTCGGCTGGTAGGGATGAGGGAAAGCTTGAGTCCTGTGTGAGTGCATAATACAGGCAAACTTCATCCAGCAGGGACTCAGTCCCCATATATAGCCCTCTTAATGTGTTCTCATGATAAAATATTAAGGAATAATGGTAATATATGTATGCTAATGCATTCAAATAAAGTTCATATTAAATCTTATTTTAATGAGGGAATAAGCAAGGGCAGACGTTCTGAGCATCTTGAGTCCATCTAATGTGCTGAACCTGATGTGCTGTGCCTGCAGAAGAAACTTCAACAGAAAAAGTTTTACACTTCTAATAAGGCCAAGTGCCTGGTCTGTTGCTGCACTCTGAATGACATGAAGTTGTTCTTGCGGAGAATTTCAAGGGATGAGGCTTGAATTGTTGAGGTTGAAATGTTTGTTCTCCCTCTGTTGCTAAGGGTCAATACTGATGGAGGACAGGGCGCTGCAGCCTCTTCTGCAGGCAGACCTGAGCTCACGCAGTGTCCACAATTCAAGCTGACAAGAAGCTGCATCGTCATGATCAGCAAGAAACCACCTCTGATGCTATATAGAGAAAAAAGAAATCATAATTCCAAGTCAGTGTTACACTGCCATTATTAAAATCTCCTAGCCATTGCAGATTGTGGGCTGAATGAACCTGTAACAGTCTGCAAAAGGCCATGAAATCAGCTACAAAACAGGCAGATTAAAAGCAGATTAATCGTATATATCTCCAGTCCAGTGTATTTAAAGTAAAGCTCCTATCAATTCCGGGTATATCTAGATTAATCTCTAAAAAGTGTATTACTTCTGTAATCATGGTTACTGCAAATATTCCAGATGAGCAACTTAGAACCTAATATTTGGAATATCATGGATTATTTAAGGTAGATGAGCCCTGACATATTAAGATGTGAGTTCTACTCTGGTACAAAAAGTCTCCATAAGCTTGACAAATCCAGACATCATCTTTTAATTGTGCTCTGACTGCCTTCCCCTGAAGCACAGATCTCTTTGGGCTGGTGATTTGAAAAGTGTCACGTGCTTCAGAAATGTGCCTGAAAACCAAATTTTGCAGCCAGAACTCAATCCGAAGACAAATAAATTCATCAGGAAGGTTTAGATTGTGCCCTTTGGACAGAGCAAAAGAGTCAACTAGTAACACTAACTTTTGACGGTTCTTTTATTCATCACTTTAAGATAAACATTGAAGAAATCAAGTTCAGTGGCAGAAATTTTACTTTGAAAAAATGAGCTTGAGGGAAATAGATAATATTTGCAAAATCAAATTCACAAACCTGTAAACCTGTGTATTCAGGTGAGAAGTACTTTTAAGACACCATGCAGAGGATCCATCTCACCCAATGGTATACACCTAAGGAGTATAAAAAGTCCACTCTGTATGACACTGGCATAACTCCTATCCATGATAAAAACACATAGGTTCATATTCAATTTTGCAAAGCTGAAGTTTTATTAAAATGTCATTTGCTTATGAACAGTGATCAAAAGAAATAAAAAATATGAAAAAGCATTGCCCTACCATTGATTTGTTTGCCTAAACAATAACACAACTGGAGAAAACCCAACTTAAAAACGACACCGAGATCGTGGGTTCGATTCCCGCTCAGTCCCCATATGTTGCCTGGTCTAGTCGAGAGGTGGCGTCCCTGCCCATGACAGGGAGGTTGGACTAGATGATCTCTAAGGTCTCTTCCAGCCTATGCCATTCTATGATTCTATGATTCTATGAAATAACACGCCAAATTTCAGACAGCTCTGGAGTCTTTGTTCCAGGAGTCTACAATTCACTGAAAAATGTCACCCAGTCCTTCTACAGTGCAAGTGTATGATGCTGAGAGAAGGCAATGAATTATTGGTAAAGGGCAAAAGAATAGGAAAATAAGGAACACAAAGTCAATGCCTACATAGCATAGGTGGCAGCTACAGCCCAGAAACAGGTGTTATGAAAGACACAGCCTGAAGGTCTCTTCTGGTCACTGAAACACTTTGCCACATCACTCTTTACAAGCAGAAGACGGGAAAAGCCCTGTTCACTCCTGGTGTGATCCAGCAACCTTGCACCAAATGCCACTCAGTGTGCAGGCTCATCTGTTTCAATCTGCCAAGGCTGCCTCTAGTTCTTGTTTATCCTTCTCATCCAGAAACTCCTCCTGTTGAATAACCTACCCACCATATGGAAGTACCTACCACCTTGAAGAGATGTGTTCCTCAGCATAGAACCTCATTTCAGATACGTCTACTTACTTCCCTTTAAGACTGATTCTCCAGATGCACAACCAGTGTGACCTGTTCAGTATGTCTTACCCACTACATCAGCCCTGAGGTTTATTTGTTATATGTAGCAGCAAATAAAAGCATAACCAACTCCTTTTCCATCTCTTTTTATTTTTGGTTTGTGGGGTTTTTTTGGTTTTCTTTTTCGGTTTTTCAGCAACCTAGAAGGGAAGGGACCTTAAAAATCATCTAGATCCTACCCCCCTGCCATGGGCAGTGACACCTCCCACTTGACCAGGTTGATCAAAGCCCCATTCAACCTGGCCTTGTACAATTCCAGGAGGGGGACTTCCACAGCTTCTCTGGGCAACCTGTTCCGCTGACAGCTCTGCAAATTCTAATGGTATCAGTAGAGTGGAAACAGGGGTAATTGGAAACCAAACATAGCCAATTATCTTTGCAATTTAAATCCAAGATGTGAATAATGGAAGAAAAAAGATCTCTGAATTTGTCTTCACTGCAGGGTACTTTTTCAAATTTTGCTTGAGATTTATTTTACTGACTTAAGGGAAGAAAAAATACCTAGTGGAAGAATGCATCTTGTGCATGGACACTGGCCGAGAAGCTGTAGCTGCTTCCTGGAAAAAAGATCACTAGACAGTGAAGAAAATCATCAATATTTAATCTCTTGCCTTCCATCTGATACATAGCACTAATTGGGAAGCAACATTGAGGCTTTTCAATGTGACCTTGTATGTTGATTAGGTTACTCCCCCAGCAGTTGAATCTCATCGTTTATCCCAGCCATTTACAGAAAACACTCTGCACAATGTGGAACATCCAGGTTTTTTAAGGGAATGCAGCTGCCTGAGGGGTCACTGGGAAAAACACAGGAATGGGGATACCACTCCATGTGAAAGCAGTAGTCAGAGAATCTCCAAGAGGATGTTTCCTGCATAATGTGAAGGGAAAATCATAACAAAAATGCATTCCCCGTGGAAGAGAACTGCTGCCCACAGCAGTGCGTGCCATATACCTGTGCAAATTACACCCAACCACAAAACAGCTGCCCCTCCAGGAATAGAGAATATGGGAAGTATGTAGTTATGTCAATGAGAAAGCTAAAGACGCTCTGTGCATTTAACTAGATACATAGCAAGCCTGATTTAGTACTTATCTATGCAAGAAAGAGTATAAGCTATGATTTTTGTATAAGCTCATAGCTTGCACTCTTTCTTACATAAACAAATATAAGTTCATATTTATAATATAGCTTTATTATGTCTTATGTTAATTATCTTAAGCTATTTTATATATATTGTTATATATATAATATAGCTATATTATATCTATAGTCAGATAAATAAGGTAAGCTCTGTGGTACAGCTGGGCCTGCCACCTTGACTGCTGATGTTTACATGGATTTTCTTCACATTGCAGAGGAGGAGCTTTGGTAGGTTTTATATGCAGCACAGTGGCCATGATAAGCACAGGGGAGTGTTACTCCTGATTTAAACTCAGGGGTGTGATAAACTGTGTAATCAAACATTGACTCTGTGTGTTGAATGTGCTCTCTCAGTTAAAATAACTCATCACGGATCACTTTACATGCAAGGAAAATTACAGAGAGTCTGTCAATAGGTGAGTCCTTTTTAGCATCTCCTCTTTTCTCAGGATTGTGACAAACCTAGATCCTGCCCCAGGCACATTCCTTGTGTGAATCGAAGCTGGAAACCTAATCACTCAAACTTGTTAGTTGTGACAATCGTGTTCTTAGATAACAAGTGATGCTGTGAAGTCCATCGATATAAAGGAAACATCTCCTAAACCTTACCAAGTCCAAGCCATAGCAGTTCTTCTAAAGAAGAGGAGATTGTGGTTTTATTCAGTGGGACAAACTGAATGGGTGCAAACAGTCTCCCAGAGACCATCTGAGAACTGTCCAGGATCTGATGTGTCACTGACTATAGCCAGGATGGCTCCAGTTAGGCAGGCTTATCAAATTGCTCTCATGTATCACAAGCTGCTCAGATAAGACTGTTTTAAAACATCACTTCTGTTTTTTTAACTACCTGAGCTAAAATTAAAAAGTAGCTTGCGGTGGGGTAGAACTTGGGCTAAGCTCTAGTATAATATCCACTCTGGTTTGCTTGAGAATCCAGAACTATCCTCCCAGTGTTTGGCAAAGTCAGAATTTAATTAGCAAAAATTCTTGAAAAAATATTATGTACCTCCCCCCCACCCACTTGATTCTCACTTCAAATCAAGTAGGCAAGCCGATTTAAGCCTGGCAATGAGGCTGAATGCAGATGTAGTGATGTTGTGCAGAGTGTTGAGAAAGGTAACTCAGCAGAGGAGCTTCTTCACGTCATAAGACTGGGGTTCTACACTGTATCAGACTGTGCAGTTTAGAAATACAGAATCACAGAATCATAGAATCTTACTGTTTATCTAGCAATACTAGGTCCACTATTAAACTAGGAGGGATCCAAAGGAACAGGGTCCTCACTCAGCTGTCCCTGCCTGCGCGATTGTGGTGCAGGATCCCAACCATACAACCTCAAAGAGCAGAGAAGCTGTAGACGTTTTCAACTAGTACTCCTCTATTTGACTGACAAATTAGTTGTAGCTCATAGAGCTGGCCCCTAGTTTGCAACTGGAGCTGAAATCACAAAAGATAACATTTGCTACAGCAACCTGTGCAGATGCTCATAGCTAGTAAGTTATGTCCTTTCAACTACGCAAGTAATGACAAATATTGCAGTGACAGCCATGATTATGTTACTTATTCATTTACGTAAAATTCATGTAAACATGTCCAAGTAGCACAGCATTCTGTGCCAACCATTATTAGAAGATATTAGTTTTATTTTGTAGAGTAACCAAGCTGCAATAAAGTAAATGATGAGTGCAGTAAAGATGAGAAGTAAACAGTGATCACATTTAAAATGTGTACCTTGGTGTCTTATAGAGAAGGATGACTCCGAATGTTTTCAGATTTACCTTTATTCAAAGGTCATTATCTTCAATAAAGATTGGAATGACTCTCACAAGATTACTCTGATATTTGGCTATAATTGAGCCAGCTGTTTCACAGTTTTTCAAAAACCTGTTCACTTTTAAAAATAGTTTGAGTAATTGTGTTTAAATACAGTAGCTATCCTTTTTTTTAATAAAAAAAATCTTACTATAATCTCTACAACTACTGTACAAATATAAAAGAAAAACTGATTCTTTCTTCAAAACTTCTTAAGCAGGTAATTTCTAATAACTAAGCAAAAAAGGCAGCCATAAAGAAAGTGGTGGTGTTACAAGCAATTTGCAGCATCCATTTAATCTGAAGGTTATCAAGTTTTTATAGACATCATAGAAAATAAGAGAGTCAAGAAAAAACATGATGAAGCAAGAAGGTATGACCTTCCAAATCATTGGCAGATGATGCTATTTGGCTATCTCAATCTAGCTTCTTTATTTATTAGCAAATAATCTGTATAATGTTATGTTGCAAACACAGTTATATTAAGGGATCAGCTAAACATTTTCCTATACTACAACCATACTACGATGGACCAGCTAAGAGTTATTGAATAATGCTTTTTGGTTGAATCAGACCTGAAGCTTGCATAGTTGTTCCCTTAATGCTTTTTAATTTTTCTCTTGACTTCGGCGGATAGAGATTGGATCATTTTATTGAACTCAATGCCGTAAACAAGGTGAAAAAATATTTCTGCCCAAGACCATATCTTAAACTGGTCTTCATCTACAGTCACTGTGGTACAAACGAGACCAGGATTCTATGCTGCTGGGCAGTCTTCCCAGTGATCATCATTAAACTCATTGACTTTTACCCAATAGAAGTTCTGGACTTTTATTCATATTCAGACTAATATTAAAGAGAAGTTTGTTTTGCAGGAACTTACCTCAAGCATCTGAGACAAAACAAGGACAAACCATAAAGCTGTTAAATTGATATTATGTTTGAAGCAGAGACCTGAAAACAGATCTTTCCTTGTTAAGTAGGAGAGGATGGGCTAAGATACAGAGAGCTAAGAAAACCATGAAAAAGAGAACTTTTTATATCTGGTGCAACAGAAAAGACACCGCATGATTAAAAAAATATACAGAAGTAAATTATAAGATCAAAACAGTGTGGTATAAAAGTTATTTTTTGCACTCAAATTCTGGATAGATTTAATTAAGACGAAACTGGGTTTATCGAGGCTTGAGATACCGGGTAGGTCCTCAGAGCCTAGACACAATTTGACTGGATTAATTAGACTAATAAATCTGATAATTTATTAAATAAATAATTGTGTATTTATTAAATAAATAAATTTGACTGGATATAATTAGAAAAACTGCATCTTTTCTTCAGGAAGTGTCTGCAAGATTTAGAAACAGCTTGATGTGATGGGTGAAATCCATCTGGGTGAATATCACGCCCAAATTATAAGCTTGATTGACAAAGACGGTAGTCTTATTTTCCAGAATCACTGAAAAAGAGACAGTAATGCAAGTACAGGGAAGCAGTGGAGATCAGGAATGCTGCTTTGGTAATGTTGATTTTGAACTGAGACAAGTCAGAGTAGGGATACATAGATGTTTTAATTAGGCATGGCAGATGGATTATGGCTCATTTATAAAAGAGTTTGTTTCATTTTTCTTTACTTTGCATACATAGAACCTTTTCTGCCCCAAATGTGCCACAGTTCTTACCTTTCCAAAGCTCTCTCTGTCTTTCAGACAAAAAATGTATCATGTCTAAGGGAAGATACATGACTTGACTGTAAGGTAGCAAGGCTAGTTGACAGGGAACAACTTACGTTTTTGGATACTCAAATACTTTAAAAATTAGGCACACCAAAGCTACTAGACTCCTTTAGAAAGGTAGGTCATGATATTCTTCCATTGGTTGGGTTTTGGTAGAGCTAGGATACCAGGAATGCTGCACTCAGTTTTTTCCTGTGGTGGTTTTCCTATTGCAGTTTTCATGTGACAGATCTCCAAAACCTTCTGAGAAATCGGAAACTAATGCATGCCTTAAAAGCTAAATCTCTGGTGAGAAAAAAGATCTTTATATCTGTATTTTGGCTTTAAATCTATCCATTTCAGAACTTCTTCACTTCCACACACACAAAAAGCAGCAGCAGAAACAGTCTTCAGACAGTGACAGTTTTATAGGATTTTAAGGGTGAACACTAGTCATCAGCTGTAGCCCTTTTATTTAAATGACCCATTTTAGGAAGTGAAAGAAAAATCCTATCCCTAGCCTGCTCAGAAATCAGGCATCTGCTGCAAGACTTGAATTCACTGTTATAAGTTCCAGCATTCACTAAATATGCTGAAGATCAGGAAAAAAAAAAAAAAAGAATGTGCTTTTGGCTCACTCAGTTATATAAAAGGAAAGAATATGAAGTGATCTCAATAGTCAGCAAAGCAAGAAACAAGGTAAACACTAACTTAGAATATTTTATTCATTTACTCCTATCAGCTGCTGTAAATTCTGGCAAAATGCAGCGCCCATCTTTCCTCTCTATCTAATCATAGAGGAGACATACTCTATTTTTCATGTAATGTAATAGAACACACTGCAACTACCAGACAATAAAAGAAGATACCATAATGTCTACGCTTTTAAAAGCACACATTTTTGTTGTTGTCAGACACTAGTTGTATGGGAGCAAATTGAATATAGCTGAAGGTAATACATAATTCTGAAGAATCACCAGCAGGCAGCACAAATGGCCAGTGGCTTTGGGAAATACTGAAGAGTCATCACTGTATTAGCCCTCCAACTCCCCCCAATTCAATGCAAAGCTTTAGTCAAGATCCTTCATTAGATTAATTAATCTTTAGACTTTTTCTTCTGAGCTTTCCTATAGGTGATATATAGGTGAAATACGTTTACCATTTCCAAATGGTTTGATATCAGCATTCACAGAATCACAGATTCACAGAATTCTTGAGTCTGGAAAAGATTTCTGAGATCATCAAGTCCAGCCTATGACCCAACACCATTGCAACAGCTAGACCATGGCACTAAGTGTCATATCCAGGCTCTCCTTAAACCCCTCCAGGGATGGTGACTCCACCACTTCCCTGGGCAGTGCATCCCAGTGCCTGAGCACCCTCTCCATGAGGAAGGGCTGCCTGAGACCCAACCTAAACCTCCCCTGACGCAGTTTCAGGCC
This sequence comes from Apaloderma vittatum, assembly GCF_000703405.1. NCBI lineage: Eukaryota > Metazoa > Chordata > Aves > Trogoniformes > Trogonidae > Apaloderma > Apaloderma vittatum. The sequence goes on from NW_009698330.1 coordinate 28,384, forward strand.
GTGTCCTCTCGTCCTGTCACTGGCTGTCTGGGAGAAGAGCCCAAATTCCCACCTGACTGCACCCTCCCTGTAGGGAGTTGCAGAGAGTGATAAGGTCCCCCCTGAGCCTCCTCTTCTCCAGCTGAACACCCCCAGCTCCCTCAGCCTCTCCTCACAGGACTTTCCCTCCAGTCCCTTCTCCAGCCTCGTTGCTCTCCTCTGGACCCGCTCCAGCCCCTCAAGGTGCTTCTTGCAGTGAGGGGCCCAGCCCTGCACCCAGGGCTCGAGGTGAGGCCTCCCCAGGGCTGAGCACAGGGGCAGAATCACATCCCTACTTATACTGTTTGTATAAGCAATTAAACGGCTAATTTATATGAAATACTGCCAACTCATCTATGAAAATTATGCATATAGGGATAAAAACATAGGAAACATGGTCTACATGACCTACCCTGATATTTCATACAAAGTAAGAGCTTCTCCATCAGTCAATACGTGACTAGTTTTTAGAACTACTGATCGCTCAGAAAATTGACTGAAGGTGATGACATCTACAAATGGTTGTCACTTAACAATCAACCAGTTATTTGAAATCAGACTTTACAGAAACGTGGGACAGATCTAGAAATTGTTTCCGATGGCTGGATGAATGAATCTCTTTCTAAGACAAAACATAAATAAATTATTATATAACATGAATTATGTTCTAATCAACCTGTCCTTGGAACAGACAGGATTGAAGTAACCAGAGCCTTGTTTTCAAATATAATTTGCTGTCCTATATAGAAACAAAAGGTGTATTCCTTCCAGTTAGGGCCAAGTAATCAAGAAAGAATAAATTAAAATGTTTTGGTCTCAAGCAATGTGTGTTTATGCCCTCCAATGGACCAGCTCACCATGCCCTGTCTCCTGCTCTGCTTCCACACCTTCATATCAGCCCATGCTCTTCCTTTGCAAGCACACACAGCAGAACACAAACATGACGTGGGATTCAGCTGACCTGTTTCTAAGGCTGTGTAGCAACAGGATGAGGGGCAATGGTTTTACACTAGAGCAGGGTAGATTTAGATGAGGTATCAGGAAGAAGTTCTTTGCTATGAGGGTGGTGAAGCACTGGCACAGGTTG
>NW_009698331.1:0-7943 GCF_000703405.1 Apaloderma vittatum
AAGGGACAGTATGGGCAGGCGCACAATGACACGTTGTTCTGACTTCCGGAGACCCTCCGTGAATGGTGAAATTACTGGACGCCTGTTCTTTCTGGTTTTGTTTTCTCTCCCACAAGGGCGTCTGGGACCATTCGCTGCCCCATATGCTTGGATGGCTACTCAGAGGTAAGGATCCACATGTTGGTGTCGTTTCTGCTTTGTCGGAGGGAGGACGGGGCAGAGGCTGATCTGCACGACTCTGGTGGGCTGTGTGGGAGGCTACAGGGGGCTGGCTTGAAACATAACTTTGGGTTGAAGGCGAAACTTGTTTGCAAGCCCAAGGCACTGCTCAGTGGTGTGCGCAGAGGGAGAAACATTGTCCAAGATGGCACCAAAAGATTTCTGGGTTCCTTATTATGATGGGAGTGTTGTCCTTCTTCCAGAGGCTCCAAGTCCTATTTGCCTGGTGCCAATAGACCAGTAAATCTGAATTTGTTACTCCAGGTCTCTGTTGTGTTTTCTTTCCTTCCAGATCGTGCAAAGTGGACGACTGATTATGTCAACCCTGTGCGGCCATCTGTTCTGCAGTCGGTGCCTTGACGAATCCTTTAAGAATGCCAACGTTTGCCAGGCCTGTAGAACGGAAGCCTTTCACGAAGAGTGCCATCCCATTTATGTATGAGCACGTCCATTTCTCAGGACAAACTCTACTGGATTTTGGGGAAAAATGTCTTGTTTTCAATGTTCTGAAGATTTAAACAGCATCAGGCTGTACACATCCAAATAACACTGGCAACTTGTGCCAGTGTTTCACCACCCTCATTGGAAAGAATTTCTTCCTTATATCTAGCCGATATCTACTTTCTTTCACTTTAAAACCATTACTCCTTGTCCCATCACTACAGGCCCTCCCCATCTTTCCTGTAGGCCCCTTGTAAGTACTGGAAAGCCCCTATGAGGTCTCCCTGGAGCCTTGTCTTCTTCAGGCTGAGCAACCCCAACTCTCTCAGCCTTTCCTCACAGCCCTCTGATCATTTTGGGGGGGTCCTTCTCTGGACCCACTCCAACAGGTCCATGTCTTGTGCTGAGGACCCCAGAGCTGGACTCAGGACTCCAGGTGGAGTCCTCGCATTGTGTCTGATCTACTCTTGGTGGCAGTGAGTGCTGATTTCACAGGCTCTGTTTAAAGCTATTCTATTCTGTAGGTCAAGAGCATGTGATTGAGCCTTTGTGCTCATGAGGATGTTTTAATCTCCAAATATTTTGTCTTTTTATCTCCTTTTTGCCTGATGATATGAAACCCGTCTTGGCTGGTCTTGAGTGCTGCTCTGCTATATCTGAAGACCTGATTCGCGATAGTTTCTATAGCTGACTTAGAGCCTGCCAACAATGAGATTCTTTAAAGATGCCTTGTATTCTTTCTGACATCCTAAGATCTCCTACAATTTCTCTTTGAGGGTTTTGGCAAGGTAGGAGGAACAGGAATATCTGGACTGGGGCTTCCCAAAGGAGGAAATTGCCATCTGTACCAGGGACAGTTGCCAGTGCTGTGTTCAGATGAAGTCCAAGAGTTCTTCACCTTGACATGTCATTTCAGAGGGGGGCCTCATCCATGCAAGTGGTGGAGAAGGAATACAGAGGTATTGTGATGTATTCTTCTGGTTTTGTTAAGAATGAGACGCAGGTGTCTAAGACCCTTTCAAAAATATATTCAGTAATTGCAACATCTTTCATTCATTAAGGATGATTGCACCAACCATGTAAACTTGAAAACCCACTAATAACTCTTCTAGCCACATATTGTATATTCAGACTTGGTGTTTTTCTGTTTTCTGTGTTAGATGTACCGTAAGGTTGTAGGCAAGGCAGTTAAAGACAGATGCACTACAAATGAGAATGTGAATGAAAATGTGAATGAGAATGAAAATGGGAACTACTTATTTTTAAATCTGTTTCTCAGACTGCATGACCAAGACGGTAGCATTACCATCCTTATACAGAAAAATCACAAGTTATAATATTGATTTAATATAGAGGTAACAGAGGTCGAGGGATTAGAGGTCTATCTATGCAAGCAGTTGCAGGCATCCATTTCAATTATTTATATGGAAACTTTTTTCCCAGGGAGTGCACAATATGTAGTCACATCTACTGAGGAATTCTTCTTGCTTCCTGGGGAAGGTGAAGGACCTCTGCTTCCTCTAGCAGTAGTTTATCCCTTGTTTCCTTTAGCAAGCATTCATCCTTTCCATCTCTGCTCCAATACCCTCTGCTCTTCCCTATCCCTGCTGGCACACACAGCAGCAGAGTAGAAGCAACCCCCAGCTCAGCGCCCACCACTCCTGCAGAGCTTCGGAAGGTGCTGGGTTAAGTATTGTCACCACTGCAAGGATCTGAACTGAGGCAAGGTCCTTGCTGTGCTCTGTGAGCTCATGCTGCTATTGATGGCAGAGACATACAGCATAAGTGCCTCATGGCTCTGTGAGATGGGGTAGATGGAACAGCATTCTTCTTTTATGCAAACTCCTGTGTAGCTCTTTGCATAACTTGATTTGCAGTGTTATGACAAGAGGGCACTTTATAATTAGCATGATTAAAAGTGCACACACTGCAGTGGAAGGGAGAGTGTAAATTAGGTGTTAAAACTGCTGCAAGGAGATGGCGTACTGCAGCTTCTTTCCTTTGCCATAAATGCCTCCATAAATCTCATTCCAATTCTTGCTCCTTGGAGGAAGGGTAGGAAGCTGTGGCTATTTCAGTGACCAATGTTCCAACACCATTTCCCCAAATCATTTATTAATAGCCACGAAGATAGTAGCTCATTTCTAACTCATTCAGCAATCAAAATTTTAGACATGGATCATGAATATATTTGTGCCTTCCTCCTCACTGAAGTGCAGACAAATGAATTTTAAAAATAGCTTGGGGTGAGGGTTTAAGTCATCCATTTTTACAAGGCTCTTTAAAAGCTTCTTTTCTAACCTGCCAAATTGTAGAATGGTTATAATTTGTTTAAGTCATTCAACATTTAAGAAAATGCCTGCTGCATATTGAGGCATTAGTACCCCTTAGCTGAGCAAATTGGGCGTGGGGCTGCGGGAGCAGCCAGAACTCCGCTGGGGAAGAGCTGTCTGCTCAACGAGAGGCCTCATGAATTGCAAACAGCTAATTAGAAGAAATGCTTGCAAAAGACTGATTTTCTGACACTCCTGGCTAAAACATATTTGAAGCGCTTTTTTCATGCTGAGGGCTCTTTGTCAGTAGAGATAGTTTATTAGGTTTGCCATCCAGTATTGTCTTTATTTTTGCCTTCTCCTGCCTCTTGTGTTTGAAGGCGGAGGGCAATGAATGGAAAGCAGTGCTGCTCAGCCGCGTGACTGCTGCCATCACTCAGAAAGAAAGGGAACTTCTAACTGGAGGTTTTGGGGCCCTAAAATCAATTTTTATTTTTATTTAAGCAGGAAAAATCACCCTATTCCATTAACTTCTACTGCCGCCTGCGGTAGCTGCAAATTGCTCCCCAGAGCTGTTGTCTGAGGGGAGCAGCAAGGAGAGGCACTGGAGGCTGGCAACTTGGGAAATGCCTCCTGGTTCCCAGGCATGAAGTCAGACAGAGCCTTTGTTTTGGGGCTGTTGTTTGCCATCTGTTCAGGGACACTGAGGGAAAAGACTGGTAGCCTGTTTGTCAGATGTCCTGCAAAGCCACTGCTCCCCCTGGCAGCAGTGGGGCTTCACAGGGCCAGAGCAGGGCAATGCCTGTTCATCTGAAGAGATGAATGAAATAATTGTGCTGGGTGTGCAGCAGCTCCTTGGAAAGGGAAGAGAAGTAGGATGGGTTTGATATTAAAGATATGGAAAGTAAAGCTGTGTATACTTGTGTTATACTTTCACATTACTGCCAAGATATTGTGTAGAGTTTTATTATTTTTTCGTATCTGTTAGGATGCCTAGGAAAAGCTTGTTTTAAAATTCTTTCAAAAACAAATGTTTAAGCATTTATGTATCTATCCTATACACTGATTTTACAGCTGAAGGTGCAACACTTGGATACTCTGGGCAGGAGTGAGTCTATCAGCTCCGATCTCCTCAGTCATCCCTCTGGGCTTCCACATCTGAATTAGCAAATATCCACAAGCCTGAACCCTTAGTGTCTGAGGGATCCCTGGGGTAAGATGCTGTGTTAATAGGCTGGAAAATACCTACAGTGCTGGGCTTGTGTGCCACATCCCCCATTCCACATCGTACTGATGCTCGGAGCTGTGGTTAGCCAGATCAGGATGGAAAACTCTGTGTATCTGTTTTAGCTTATATCCAACACTTAGGAAGAGTTTGGAGCTATCACTAGGGCAAACCTGGTGCTTGCAACAAAAGCTTTGTCTTGTTTCTGGACAGGCAGGGTTCCCAGGCCTGGAGCTCACCCTCCCTAAAATAAGTTGCATTGCTCCTGCCTCCTGCCACAGCCACATAACCCCAGAGCACACAGGAGAGACCATCCAGCACTGACCTGCCCCATGTGGGAACACCTGGGAAAAGTCCCTTCAGACGCGCTGACCTCGCAGACAGGAGGAGGTGATGGCACCAGGGGGACTTAGTTTCATGCCAATCCTTTGTCTGAGGTTTTGTGCCATGTCTCCCTGTTTTCTGGTTGTGGGAACAAAACATATTAAAAGGATAAAACCAGGGTGGGGAAATATGCTGTTGGCTGGTGACTTTAGACGTTTCCAGTGTTGGGGAATCCACCACTTCCCTGGGGAGACTATTCCAATGGCTGACTGTTCTTGTTGCAAAAAATATTCTTCTTATGTCCAATTGGAATGTCCCCAGGAGTAACTTGTACCCATTGCCCCTCATCTTTTCCATGTGATTCCTTGCAAAAAGGGAGGCTCCATCTTCTTTGTAGCCACCCCTTACGCTTTGGAACATGGTAATAAGGTCCCCCCTAAGCCTTCTTCCCTCCAGGCTGAACAAATCCAGTTCTCTCAGCCTTTCCTCATATGGCAGCTTCCCAGTCCTCTGACCATCTTTGAGGCCTTTCTCTGGACCCTCTCCAGTCTGTTGACATCTTTTTTGCATAGTGGGGACCAAAACTGAATAGAGTATTCCAGGTGTGGCCTGACAAGATCTGACTGGAGTGGGATAATGGCTTCTTTATCTCTGCCAATGAAGCCCTTGCTGATGCAACCCAGAATCCGCTTGGCTTTCTTTTTATGTTGTAATGAAATATTGTTGGAACACTGGGTTGAAGATTATGTTCATTAAATGATAGTAACTAAACTTGATTGGAAATGAATGTCTTTCTAACTAGCCTATTTTTGCTTTATGCCTTCAGCAATTTGAAGAAATTAGTGGTGAATAGCAAATTTTTTCAGTGTTGTGAATAATTATACCTGCAATTATTAAACACTTCTCATTAAAAGAAATGATGAAGCTGGCAATTCCTGGTAAAGCTACACAATGATAATATTAAAGAAGCCAGGAGAAAAACAATAGAGATGATTAGGCATCTTGGTAGGACATATGGAAGAAAGCTGACTTTTATTGAGCCTAACGAGGGAACTGTTAGAGAGGATTTAACACAAGTATTTAGTGTGTTGAAGTATATCGCAATAACAGGCTCAGTATGAGAGGGAAGGGATCATTCAAGGTTAATGGCAAACATTAAAATGTGTAGTTGTGGTTCTTTCTTCAGCACTCAGCTGTGAGCCAGGTATCATAGCCATATCTAACCTCATGTTTTACACGTGAGATAAGAGGAAAAATGCCTGGCCAACACATGGGATGAGCAACAAAACGGTACGGCTCACAGAAGGGAAGTTTGTATTTAGCACTAAATGTAACAGTGGAGTCTGCTGGAACCCTGCTGGAAGCTTCCCAGCCCCTGGAAGTATCTGATGCTGGAGAGGCAGAAGTGCAGCCTGGCACAAGTCCCCAAGGGACACTTGGGGTTGGCAACCTCAGAGCATAGTGGTGGTGACTTATGCTCTTCATGCTTCCACTCTCGGTTTCAAATCCTGCTGGCCCAGGAGGAGAGGATCCTCCTGCATGTCATTGAAGAAAGAATTCTGAAAATATTTGTAAAGAAAATAAATAAGGCCCCTCTCAGAGTTTTTTGGGCAGCCTAGAAATGAAGTGCTACCCAAAGACATCAAAATTGAAAAGAAAAATATTTTTTCTTCAAGAACTAAGTATTTTTGTTGAGTATTTATAATTGTAATAGCCCAGTGCAGGACATCAATACCGCAACACGCAGCTCTTGCTAACTTCCCCTCACCACAGCTTTGTGAAGGCCTATGCTAGGCCCAGAGAGGAATTCCTTCCCTCCTAGCTCAGATTTATCTCACTTCGTGCTGATTTGAATTCATATTTATTTTGTTGTCACATTAATTTCTCTGTCAAATAGCTGAGCACCCTTCAAGGCGGTGACTGGTGAGAAGCAGTGTCTGCCCCTCAGGCTGCTCCCTTGCCATCAGCATCTTGCCTTTGCCCTGTTGGCATCTTGGCCATCGGGGAGCTAGTGGTGGCTAGATAGACAGATGCACTCTCTGCGTGGACCAGCCCAAGAACAAAGACCAGACAAGCCATTTTCCTCATCCTCTGGTTGGAGGAAGGACAAGAGTCTGCCAACATCATAAAATACTGCCACTGCTACTTGGAGGGGCAAAGACCAGATTCTAGTTAGAACATGCGACCACCTTGAAAGACTTTTTCCCCAAGAATACTGCTGAGGGCTAGCACATTTAGTTCATAGATATCTAACTGATATGGAAAAAGGGTCAAAACGTAGGAAGGCAGTTTCATGACTGTTCTCATTAGACAAGAGAACAGGGATTTCTCAGAGCTGGTTGTTGCACATAGGTGCTATGGATTTGCCCGCAACAGAAGGCAGGCACTGTGGCACATGCTTCCACGTTGGATTCGAATATCCCTCCATTATAAATTCATTTAATAGTTTGTTCCTAGAGGTAAGATGCAAAATGTGCTTAAATGATGATCAACATTGTTTCCTCTAGAATCTGTGTAAAAAGAATGAAATTATACCTCAGTTAGAGAACAGAGATGAGCAAAGTGAAAACTCATATTTTCCAAATGACCTCAGCTCCAGTGGAGAGATTAACAGGCAGTATTAGGATGTCTCCATTACACAAATCTCCACCTAATGGTTCCAGTTAGACTGAAATATTTCCTTTGTACTGCTGTAGAGCAAATGAAACTCTACTAGAGGAAAATAATGGATATTAACTTCCCAAAGGATGGTGATTTGGACTGAAATAAAATTCCTGCGGTTGACAATATGTGCTGGACTTATAAGATCAAGTAGTGAACTACTTATAAAATTGCTACAGGGTGGTCTTTGAAGCAGTGAGTCAGGCTAAAGCAGGCCGTAATATATTTAACAGCTGATAATGCAAATTGCAAAAGAAGAGAGGAGGAGAGGAAAATAAATTAACTCTCTAAAATGTTGTTGAGTATTTATGAGGAGGTAATAGGTTTCCTGACACTTCTTTTGAGAACCTGATCATTAATCCTGAGGTCATAGAGAAATGCCAGCTCAGGTAATTGCACTCCATCAGCCGGAGTCATGGCTATAGCCAGGTCCTGCTGGCATGTGTCTGCTTTGAGCCTCTCTACTGCACCGGGAAGTGCTTCTACCTCTTTTATGCCCTCCTTAAGGTTTGCAGAGCAACCCCTCTGAAGTTATCCTGATGTTTCAAGACCTATAAAGACTAAGGATAAAATATCTATATGCTTGCATGAAATGCGTTGGTATTTTCCTCACCAGCTACCCAGCAGTAGCACCACAGTGTGTCCCCGTGTGTGGCTGAAGCTGGTGTTGGCTGCAGATGACATCCTCTGCTTGGTGGCTTTCAGCTCTGCGGGGTCACCATGCCATACTTCACACTACCCTGGTGAATGTGAGCTGCGTAAACATGCTCTCCCTCTGCAGCTTCACAAAAAAAAAAAAA
>NW_009698331.1:7974-20104 GCF_000703405.1 Apaloderma vittatum
AATCATTTCCCATTAATCCAAAATAGTTTCTTATATTCTTTTAGTGAATGACATAATCAGTTTTAACAATCTTGCCTATGTAAAATCAAAACTGTGAAATATTAACATTAACCATTTCAGCATGGGTGACAGTTTTTGCATCACTGAAACAGGTCAGTGTAACTGATGTAAACATGTGAAGTATCTTTGCTAGCTTCCTTTCTTTTCTTTTTTTCTTCTAGTGTTTTTTGATGGTTTTTTTTTAAAGGAAACTGCTCAGAAATTACTTGTCCAGCTCAGCCTAAGAACAGACCAGCCATTTAACAAGAATATGTATGCCATTCCACGCCTGTGCCTGTTTGTGCCCTCTGGCTCCACCAGCCCCTTCACGTACTCTCCAGCACTGGAGCTGTGGGTCAGGCACAAGAGTGGGTATAAGAGCATCTGCTAAGGGCAGCAGCCACCCTGCAGCATCCCCTCCCCCTCGCACTGCACGGCCGAAAGTGAATATTGACCCTCATTCCAATGTTGCCCTGGTGCTTTGAATCACTCACATTTATTTTCAACCCTACATGATGCAATCAACATCCTTCACACATACACATACAGATTGTTAAATAGCCTGACCACTCCAAAACACTTGCTCAGTCTCCTTCCACCAAGGCTTAACACAATTTCTGTGTCTAACATCCCCTCTCCAGAAGCACCAATTCCAAACATGCCTCGGTGGTACCAGCCACCGTAATTTAATTAGCACCCAATTTCATGCTGCGAAGAATTCCTAGAATAACTGATGTAAAAACAGAAAGCTGGGATGTAAGAACATGCTCTGCATAATACTGAGGCACACTTAGAGCAACAGGCCCAATGTGTGTCTCGCACCCAGTGAGTGTACGTGTAGCCTGACCCTGGTCTGGACACAGCAGTCTTCACGATGTCAGTCTGTAGGAGAAACACTCAGCTAGCGAGATGTTATTGCTTGGGTGCCCCACCTTCCTCCTTCGACCTTGATTCTCCCAACAGGACACTTTGTGAGAGTTTTTAATTGCTGGGACTTGCATTCCACGATTCTCACAGCACAACCAGCAGCACAGCGTTCACCGCCGCTCCACCAGGGAACTGAGGCTCTGCGCTCCCGGGAGAGCTGGGCACAGATGACTCCACAAGTCAGCTGTGGTATCTGTCTGCAAATGCGGTGCTGGACCAGGTAAGGGAATTGAATGGCCTGGAGAGCTGACAGGTGAAGAGAACTGCAGTTAAGGTTCAGATCCAATTTCACCCAGAAGTCTCAAAAACAGTGTCCAGGTTTGGCTGGTGATTTATGTTAGAGGCAGCCAAACTTCCCGATTCTCTGAGCAAAGTGCCAAAACCATAGAATAATGGAACTATTTAGGTTGGAAAAGACCTTTAAGGTCACTGAGTCCAACCGTTAACCCAGCCAGGTCCACTAATAAACCATGTCCCTAAGTGCCACATCTACATGTCTTTTTAATACCTCCAGGGACGGTGATTCCACCACTGCCCTGAGCAGCCTGTTGCAATGCTTAACAACCCTTTTGGTGAAGAAATTTTTCCTAGCATCTGATCTAAAGCTCCTCTTGCACAACTAGAGGCCTTCTCCTCTCATCCTATCATTTGTTACTTGGGAGAAGAGGCTGAAACTCATCTTGCCTCAACCTTCTTTCAGGTAGTTGTAGAGATCCACAAGGTCTTCCCTCAACCTACAGGCTAAACAACCCCAGTTCCTTCAGCCATTCCTTGTAAGACTTGTTCCTGAGACCTTTCACTGATTTTGTTGTCCTTCTTTGGACATGCTCCAGCTCTTCAATACCTTTTTGTAGTGAGGGGCCCAAAACTGAACACAGGATTTGAGGTCTGGTCTCGCCCACAGCCCACTCCTGCGTGGCCAGTGGATGCTGAAGGGAGACGGGAAATGGTAACAGCCCCCCAGGCAGAAGGCAGGGTGTCGTCTCAGCCCCATAGCTGCCGCACAAGCACAACCCATAGTGTGATGTGACATACCTCAAGCTGGAGAGAGTGACTGCTTCCAGGTAGGGAACTGCAGCCCTTGCTTGCAGCAGCCTCTTTCCAAATGCCCTCATCTACCTCACACCTTGAATGCATTTTGAAGAATTATAAATCAATAACACAAGCATGTTGCTGAAGTTCAGTATGTTAGAGGCAGATTAAAAGGCCGTAACATTCACAAACAGATGTAAGTATCAAGGGAGATTTATTTCAAAACAGCTCTGGTCTTCCCTGGTGCTCCCTGCGCCAGTTAGAACAAGTGCATAATAACTCTATAATCTGCCAGTGACTACATACACAAAATGCTGCTGAACTGATGCTTGTACCCTAATTCAGATGCATATTGTGCCCTCTGGATGTGCCACAGTGCTGTCTGGAACTCAGCACAGCAAATAAATATGCATACTCTTCTGTAGCCAGAAAGGAGAGCTGCTGTAAGCCTAGGATTTTCAAAGCACAAGAGTCAGCGTGGTTTTGATTTTGCACGTGCCTTTCATCACTTCCCACGGAAAATAAACTTCCACTATTTCCCTAGTGCACCCCACCTCAATTTCTTTCGGTACAAGTAACAAATACGTGACCTAATGCTGTGGTGTGCCACTGGATGTCATACCGAGGCAGAGGTTTTGCAGCACCCCATGCTGATGCTTAGGCACACCAGCACCTCTTGTGTGATTGCCATCCTGCTGCAGGGAGAGATAGGACGGGGCCAGCCCTGAACTTGAGAGAGGCAGTCCAGCCCTGCCTCTTTGCTCTGTACCAGGCTTAGCACTGCTAACAGAGGTAATCCCAAGCTGCTAAATTTGCCCTGGGCTCTTGTCCTTGCAATATAGGTCATGCTCTGCATCTTGCCTGCAAAGCAGGAGAGTCCACTCAATGTTCTCACTGCTAAGAAAATCCTGCCTTGGGAATGCTGATGCTCCCATGAGTCCGTGCCTGAGAAGAAAGGGAATAAACCACTCAGCTCACAGAGACACAAATACATTTGCTATCATATTTTGACATCAAAACAAAATGTTCCTGTGGTGGATGGCTTAGTCCTTTTGCTGCCTGAACACCCACAGGAACTGATGTGGACTCCACAAGTCTCCACTGCATGAGAGGGCACAGCTGAGAAGACCTGCAGCTCAATGGGTGCTCGGTTATATGACCACAACAGGGTCACACTCCTGGTTAGGACTGGAGGGAGCTCTCTTCATCTCCATCTATCCTCCCCTTCCCAGTTCTCCAGACTTCAGGAGTTGCTTGGTCAGGCTGGTGCTGACCTTGCTGCTTACCATCTCGCAGCCTTTTAATTTCATCTTAAATTCTACAGGACTGAGCAAAGCTGCCCTCAGAAAAGGTGTCCTACAAACTGTCCGTGTTCAAGACTCAGGGCTGGTTTTATTAATTTTCCTTTAAAGCATCTGGCATTGATTGCTCAGAGGCAGAAGGCAACTTGGATGAGGTGTTGGTCTGACCTTCCTGGACATCAAAGACTACCCTGCAAGAGCAGATTTTAATGTTTTAAAGAAAAGCCTGCTACATCCAAGTGTGTACAGTGTATGTTTACAGTTTCCCCATGGAATTACTAAAAGGAAAACCGAAAAGGAGACAAACATCTTCTGGGTGCAGCGTTATGTTTATTTTCTTAGGAAACTAACTTACGTGAAACCTATTAAACCAAGCCTCCAGTCCTTGCAAAACCACAAGGTGTCATGAAACTTTGAGCTGAAAGACGTCAGCAGAAAGACTCCAGTGAGGGTAAATCAACCACTAAATGTGGTTTTCGGTTTCTGGCAAAACTGCCTAGAAGAAATTCCAGAAATATGTTTTCTAGAAAAAGTTCCCCAAGTTTTCAGGAGGTCCTAGAGGCAGCAAGGGGCACAGCAAGTCCTTCTTCTAAGGAGCCCACAGAAAGGACCATACATTTTTTATTTACAAAGTGAGAAACCTTAAAACCAGAGCCTTCCTCTGGCAACTCAAGACTTAATATTAGGCACAAACAACATTTGTAACTATCACCTTAGAGGACAAAGCTAAATAAGGATCAAATTATTAATTTTGTTGTTTACAGGGTAGTTACAATGCTCATTGTCAGCTGCAAGGACTTTAACGGGTTTATAAAATAATCACCTTCTCATAAAATAAAAGCCCTAATTTGTCTTTGCTTCTTAGTGGTCTTAAGAAAATTATTACAAATAGATCTCTTTTTTCCTGTCTTTTTCCTACCTCCTTTCAAACAATGGCCCATCCAAGGGCATCTCTCAGCTACAGCTGCTGCTCCCTGCAAGAGAATATATAACAGGCTTCACCTCCAGGCATCACCTTGGAAACAGCAGAGGAGCTTTATGCAGTGTCCAGAGGAGAGCGGGATGCTTTGCAGGAAAATGAAAAAGGTATTGACCTTCTCAATCTGTTGTTTATGGTAGGTAACAGCACTCAGGTGGATGCATATTGACACAGGCTGATGCTTGCAGCTATCAGCCTTGACTCCACAGCCCCTAGCACAGCGGGGTCAGTGGGGTGGGCATGGTTGGGTCCACAGTTCCTGGTTCCCAGGCCTGGGATGTTGTTTCCTAAACTTGTGTGTTAATACCAGTGATGGAAGTCTGTCGAGCACATCTATAAACTTCTCTTTTGTTATTGCAAGGAGAGGTCTTTGCACTGCATCAGAATGTTCTGCACCATAGAGGGAGCCCGTAGCTGTTGCAGAAATGTAGCTCCAATTACAAGGAGTTGCATCATGCTGAAATAAATCACATCCTCCACTGGCTGATGTCACTGCAGATAAGAATGGCCTCATAGCGTGCAAATCTAAGGCTGCTAATGGACAAAATGGTAATGCATGCGTGCAGCTTTGCATAGTATAGGTTTATTCATTAAAGACAGAGCAGAAAAGCAGTAGCAATCCCTGTAGAAAAAAATAGCTTAGTGACACAAACACAAAGTCATAGAATGAAGTCAGGCTGTTGTTTCTGTCTTCCTTCAGTCACACCTTATCCAAGAAGCCTGGTATTGTCACCATTGCTCTGTGCACATGGCATAGCTCTGCCAGCTGCCACAGGGTCAGCTGCAATATCTCTGTGATGTTTTGGCTACCCCTGAGAACCTTCCAACACACCACTATAAATAAGGCAAGGTGAAAGCCTGGAGAGACGCTTGTGGTGCAGGTCAGTCTCGTATCATTTCTCCTGCTGCAGACTGAGAGGATCCTGCTTGTTTTACCTAAATACCAGGGGACTTTGCAAGAACCATCCCATGCAAAAAGGGACGGCAGAGCTAGGGGAGATGCCACCATGCCAGGGGAGTGTTGCAGCCTGTGGTGACACAACAGCTACATGTGACCCTGACTGTGTTGCGTTTCACATGATCTCACCCACATCCCCAATACTGTATTTTGCTGTGAAAATATTGTAATATTTTCACAGCAGAACACAGTATTGGGGATGTGGATGAGAGAGAAGCGAGAAAAACTTCAGAAGGTCAGCAGAGATTGTGTGACTAGGGGTCAGAAGGAGCAAGCTCTAATTATCCTGAGTTTGTCAGCTACCTGTGATATTTGTATGTACCTTTACTTCTAGAGGTGATACAGGGTTGCTGTAAGAATAAGGCTCACTCCAGCTTGCAGGCAGAAGGATGCATTTGCTAAGGGTGAAATGTACTGACAACATTCCTGACACTGAAAAGACATTTTCCTCCATGTGTAGTCCTGAGAAGACAGAAAAGCCAAAAAGTCAAACGTGTTGCTGCTGCACCTTGTGTAGAAATTGAACTTTCTCCAGTTTACTGCACTCACCGCAGGGGAACGACTCGCTGTCCACTGTGGGAACTCACAGCACGTAGCCTTCAGCCCTCAGTGCTGCCAGCTGCCGAAGGAGGAAAGCAATGCCTCCTGGCGCGAGTGACCACACGAGGCATTAGTAAGGACCAGTAAAACCCGATGCACAATTTCCCCTCATAGATGGAGTCAAACAGGACTTCAGAACTTGGGACACAGTCACATGGAGATAAGCCAGGAGAAGCTGCCACCAGCTGATGTACCAGGGCTGCGTGCTTGTTGGTGGACCCTCTGTACCTCCTTGAGCCTCAGAGGAGAGACATGGCCACACAGAGCAATTTAAGCAGCTACTCAGGATGGCTACAAACCATAAAGCAGGCAGGTGGATTTACTGCCTTGACTATTGCAGGCTGTCTTGGATTGAGAAAAATCAAATGATCCACAGAGAGTGAAGCAAATGAAAAAATATAAACATCTGTCTCTGGTGCTGGCTGAGGATCTGGGAAAAGAAGCTCACCTGCATCTCAAGATGATGGAGGCATCATGACCTCGGGCTTTGAGAAGTGATTGCATGTGACAATGGGAATGAAGTGAAAATCATTAATTAGCAACACTATTGGGAAAAGTAGAACTCGTTTATATGAATGAGGTAAGTTCGTGGGGAAAAAACTTTTTATTTTCAGATATTTAGGTCTTACAGCTGAAGACCCAAGCTTGAAGACATGTGCAGCCATGCACAGCCTCTCTAGCGCTGCAGTAAAGCCAGGACTAGTTTCCCTGACAGCAGTTAGAGCTGAGGGGGGGAAAAAAAGAGAAAATGGGTGCTTGGTGTTGCTATGGTTACTCTGCGGCTGGACTTGTTGAGAAACAACAGGAGGTTACAAAAATTTGGATGCACCCTAAGCGTGATTTTTGAGAAAATACTTCCATTTTTAAAAATGGTTTCAGAGATGAGTTCACATGTCTTGCAGTGGGTCAAAGGTGCTTTGCCCATAGGCTGATAAAGTGAAAGAAGGGGTAGCTCAAAAAATTTACTTCTTTCCTTGTCCCCTTTGCCTTTTGTTCTCTGTTTTCCATGAGCTGCATTTTCTGTGGTATCTTCTTCTGGTTTCTGTTTCCCCACCATCACCCCTTCTCATCTCAACTGCCAGAGAAGTTCGCTGGCTTCTCTTCAGGAGACCCTCACCACAACCAAAGTCCCAGAAACATCTGAAAAAATCCCAGCCTTCCTTTCTTCCCTCCAGTCGCTACCTCCCCTCCTGTGACACTCACCCATGGGTCCCTCAGCTGGCCACTCTTTTGGGACTTGCAGTGCTGGTGTTTCCTTCATTTGCTCCTCACCACATTCAAGCTCACTTCATGTCCCTGGCCCAATGACTTCTTGGGTCCCAGCGGCTCTTTGCTCCAACTGCTGTTTCACTTCTCTGCTTGTCCGGGTAGAAACAGCTTCTTCTTCTTTCTTTTGACACAGGACATAGCACCTTTGATATCACAATCTTGTCCCTCTCCTTCTTCTCTCGGATTAGGCTTTTTCATGTAAGTCAGCAAGCAAGTCCAATTCAGTCCTGTCTTGGCTCTCAGCTGAATCCAGATATGTTCGGGTTTTTCCACCAAAGCACAAAAGCTCTTCTGGTCTTCCCAATAGGCAGCTATTTGACACAGCATCTTCAACGTCACAGGCAGACTGCGATGTGCCCTGAGTTATGGCCTTCTCATCTCTCCTCCACTTTCTCTCTTCCTGTTCCTACCCACAATAATAGCGGGGGTTAGACAAAGCCTTCGTTGTACCAGACCTCCAAGGAAAACAGGAGCAAAATGCTGTAAAAACTCACCCAAGTTAACTAGGCAAAACAGATGAGTCCTCTTCTCATGGTTTAAAAGCAACAGCAGGAACTTGTGCCAATTTTATGGAGAACTTAAAAAAACTCTCAGCGATATTCTCTGGAAAGCAGGATCACATTTTAAAACCTGTGAGGGGAAGAAGATTTTACTTTAACAGCTAAGGACACACTCAGCGTGAATTCAGACAGATCTATTTCCCTGAGTTATAGGCAGACCAGTGTCTTACTGAGTGGAAAGCGCTGCAGCTCCTTTGGCTTATTCAGACTCCAGCTTCTCACCCTGCATGAGGAAACTGGGACTACGGTCTTTTTCTTGTAAGGGTTTAACAGTGAAAGCAGGAAATATTGTTTGTAACTGGTAGAATGAGAACAGTTACTAAGTTGCTATGAGATAGTGATTTAGTATTTTAATGCCATTTTAAAAAAAAGAAGTAGTTTTTAAACTGCTTTAATAAATGCTTTAGGGGGTGATGCTCTAACCAACTATCACAAATACTGTGACAAGTTAGTGGATATATAACTCCTTACTGCAGATAGGAGCTGCCTGAACATTAAGCCATGCGAACGCAGGGTGAAACAGAGAGCATAGCTTTTCAAGTACTGCCAATGTTAGATACCCCTTCTTAGACTGTTTTATAGTGGTTTGACCTGTGCCAATATAATTCCACTGACTTTTTAACATGATGCTACCATTGTGTTTTGTAGGAGAAAATGATGCTTTAGTTTGACTACTCCAGTTGTTATTTTTGCAGATCAACCTTCTTTATAGATCAGATTTATACAGTCCTTGCAATCTTCAGTGATGTATTTTGGAAAAAGTAAAGATATCATGCTGGAGAGGCTCAGAAGGAAGATTTGCACAGTGCTTTTTATTTCTGTTTTATACAAGGGGAACTGAGCTCAGGGAGGTAAAATAAATGGTCAGAATCACACAGAGCATTGGGCAGAAAACGAAACTCAGCTCAGACCCTGCACATTCTAAGCTAGAGCATGAGCAGCACGTAACATCTAAGGGGTAACCCAGGTTAGACTGATTTCTAAGGGATATCCTCAGTAGAAACACATTCCTGGTAGCCCTTCCTCTAGTAGCTTTCTAAGATTTCAGCTGCCAAAACCAAATTGCTCTCTTTGACAAAGCCTTTGAACTCATTCAGGCTGAATGTGCTGTCCTTTCTGGATTCCAGTTATTGACCATTATTTTTACATATGATGCATCCAGCTACCACATACTTTTAAAGACAGACATTTTCCACTTCTTTTCTTTTGCACTTTGAACAAAAAAAATTGCTTGAAATATAGAGAGCCGACCCTTTTTTGAGAAGTGCAGGATTTTGAAGTAAATGTTTAGAGCAGAGTACTTCTCACAGCACCAAGTTATTTTACTGAAGCACACGATGT
Organism: Apaloderma vittatum; assembly: GCF_000703405.1. Lineage (NCBI taxonomy): Eukaryota > Metazoa > Chordata > Aves > Trogoniformes > Trogonidae > Apaloderma > Apaloderma vittatum. The sequence continues at coordinate 16,981 of NW_009698331.1, forward strand.
AGTGGTCTTATATACAGTTTATTTGCAGTTGTTTAATGAAATCTCCTCTTTGTCCCAGGCTGTTTCTAATTTAGTCACCTAGAAATAAAGAATTTAGAGAATATATCCATCTCTTATCTGGCACAACAGCAATGTGATATTTTTAATTTTGAATAAGATGACTCAAAGTGCTTCATTAGCCAAAGCCAAGGAGTTGTTATATGGCCTGTAGAAGCCAAAACATGATAGAAATAAGTACAGATAAAGTTATTGTAACCAAACCCAACTACAGCCTGCTTCCCTTGACTTCAGTTGGCATGAATTACCTACAATAATGTGGACATTTTGAAAGGGGGAAGAGAATATTTCTCATTTCTCAGTCTGCCTTGACTCAGGTGGAAATTAGCCAAGATAGGGGGAAATTTACCCTTGAAAAAACAGTTTCTCATTATTTCAAGTTGTAGTGCTGTCTCACTTTTGTTCAAAATCATTTAGGCACTGTCCTGGAAGGAACTAGGAGAGGTGTGAGGAAGAGTTGCACAGAAGAAGAGAGAAAGATGTTGCTTTTGTGCCCAAACTTGCCAGTACTGCCAGAGCGATCAAGTAGACAGAAATAATGGCGCTATCCACAGTGCTTTTGAAGCTGTGCTCACACGCTTCCTCCTGACGTTCTCTGTAATTGGTGGAGTTATATGTGGTAAAACATTTGCAATGTCCAGTCTTCTCTTGTTCCACCCCTTTCCACCCCTTTTTAGCATCCTCTAAAGCTGGCTGCTTTAAAAACAAGCTGCAGTGCGCAACTGTGTCCTGATTTCTTTCTGGAGTTAAGATCAAGGTATGCTAAAATGTGTATGCTGAATGTGGCCATAGGGGTTAAGTTTCTTTTTATTGGTATACATGAACAGTTTGTGCCCAGAAACGGTGTACATTAAGAAGCCTATCTCTGCCAAAGCTTTTGATATTGCTGTTGCACTTGACAACTCTGATACTGAAGGGGCTCAGAAAACATGTTGGACTGACTGCCTTGCTAATGCACAAACTGCCTCCTTGCACTCACGGAAATGTCTCTTACAAGCAAACATGTCAGTGTTTATTAAATCTGGGGCTGAGATATGGAGCAGCCTCAGTTTCCTTTGATACCAAGACAGACAATGTTCTACCCCCTGCAGGATCAGCTCTTAGCTGTAAATAATACTATGTTCTCATTCTTCCTCAAGCAAATTTCCTTTCTCTGGCAACTGCACACTCTTGGAGTGATGCCAGCCTTATCCAAATGTGACCTGCCCTTTGGAGAACTCCCTTGAACATTTTCTTTCATAGGGATGAGAGAAGCTCAGAATTATGACACCTTGTATTCATATAAATACCATGAAATGGTTGTTTACAGTGAACAGCTTATCAATCCAGCAAAAAGCCCCACGGTGCAAATAATGTGAATTGGTTAGAATAACAGGTAGCTCTTAAAGGATCTGCAGCCAAAATCTAGATGTATTTATACTTGTTGCTATGAGGTTCCTGGTGCTCAGCATCTTTCTGGATCATGTCATATTAACTGCTCCAGTTTTCTGAAGTTTAAAAGACCTGGTTTGGACTTTAGGAAGCAAGATGGAAATAATTCAACAATCCAGAGGCAGTCAGTTCCAATAATCTCATCAAGCGAACTAAATATTTAAGTTGATGTGCAGATGCTTGTTGTGGTAAGAAATTCAGTCTGGACTGGAATTTCACAGCTGATTTTGGTGTCTTTGATCTGAGACCAAACACTAGCCCCCAACGCCCCAGGCTTGGAGGCATCTCAGCGAGGCCACCTCTGAATCTCAGTCTTCATTGAAATATGCACTCTATGAGGAGCGGAAATGAAGTTTCCCAAGGGGTTGGACTCTGCATCTCCACATTCCTTCCCTTTCCCTCCTAGCTCTCTCATTTCCTCTCTGCCTGGCCAGGTAAGAGGCAACATCTTTTATGCCGTGCTTGAGTTGTGCATGGGCTGGCTGGCCAGAGGGTTCTTGCCTCTTGTTACAGAAAAGAGCCTGAAAGTGTTTTTCTCTTTGTGGGGCTACCCTGGGGATGTGAAAGTCAATGTCTGCTTAAAACCTGTGGGATAGAATATCTGAGGGATCTCTGCATTTGTCAAACAGGGCTACTAGTGAGTAGTGGATTAAAAATATTCTGAAGCAGGTCACTGAGACAAGGCAGTAGCGTACAGGCTGGTTTCCTCTGCACACTATTGCTAGAAACAGCTTATAGAAATTAGCTTTTCTAGCTTACTTCCCTTTCAGTGCTTAAGCTGATATGTTCTTCTGCAGCCAGAAATCTCATCCCAAACACGCAATATGTCTACATCATGATGGATGGTGATTCAGATTAACTTTGTATCAGAAGCAAAAGCAGCAAAACTTAGTTTTGGTGCATTGTCCTCCATTCTGTCATGTAGCTAAAGCATCATGGTTTGGTGATAAGTGTCTGCACTACAGCCTAGGGTGCAAAGACGACAGGCTCATGGGGCTTTGAATCCATTCCTGTAAAGGAGCTAGATGCTTCTCTCACAGACTGCTCAGGGTGAGGACGGAAACAGAGGCTGGCAAATTGCAGCAGACCTGGGGAAGAGAGAGGAAGAGATCAAGAACCCAAACCACACAGGATTATCAGCTTCATCCTGGTTCCTCCTAGTCTGTTTGAGCAAGGCACCATAGAAACCAGTGCCATAAAAAACAGAGCCCTGCCATGGCTTCAAAACTTCCTCAAACTGAGTGCCTCGTGTTTGCTTTCCGCAGCCTGCTACATGCAGAAGATGACTCCCATCCCTTTTGCCCCACCATGAGACCTACCGGCCCTGCGTCTTGTCGAGTCAAATTACACTTACTGCCAGCACTGAATTTTTACTACTTGGATGTGATCTATGTGTTGATTTTCCAGCTCACTCTCTACCTGCCCCATAATAAAGGATAGGCAGTGCCCTCACTTTGCCATCATCCCTTCCCTCCTGAGCAGTCATTCCCAGGGGAGCGCCCACGCGCTCCTCATTTTGTAAGTGGGGAAATTGTTAAAAAGTGTAATGAGGAAGAACTATGTTCCAGATGCATGAAATGACACTGAAGACAGTGGTGGACAACCCTCCAGGTGTGGCTGGGGGGGGGCCCCCCCC
>NW_009698331.1:20135-26550 GCF_000703405.1 Apaloderma vittatum
GCCTCTGCACCACTAACACTGCCACCTCCCTGCACCAGGAAAAGCTGCATCCAGCAAAGTGTGGGCTGCCAGGGAGTTAGTCACATTTTAACATGGAGGTTCATTTGCTTCCTCAGTGAACTTTTTCTGTGACCATGTATACCCCGTTACTCAGTACTTTCAAGGTTGGGACCAGAGATTTGGAAAACCTGTTGTCATCCAGCAACTGATTTGGGGGTACTCCAATAATAAGTGAAATTTTAAGAATGATATTGAAAGTAGTTGGGTAAATTGGGCTTTTCTAGGCTTAAAAACTATGCCTGCAGCACCCTAAGGCCACAGTTCTGCACTTCTCTCTGTTCACCAGGACAGACAAAAGATGCTGTTTGTGATGGCTGCTAATTCACCAGCGTGATGCTGGTGGAGAGATGTTCCCACCCAGGACTCCTTCTCTCCCAGCACAGTGGCATGAGCCCATAAAACCCCTCACTGTTACTCTGCCCTACAAATGGCAATTAAAATTCATGAAACTGATTGCCCAGAGACCAGCAGAGGAAAACTGGACATTTTTATCCCTTTTCTCTGGTGAGTTTCTCAGACATAGAGTGGAAAACTTGATGATCCATAAGTTCTGTTGAGCATTCTCATGCTATGAAGAGATCTGCTGTTACACTCACAACTCAGTGATAGGGAAAAATAAATTATTTGGGACATTTAGAGGAAACAGCTGACATAAGAGCAATGAGATATTCTTTTTTTCCTCTGTGGTGGTAAATTTAAAAGTCAAAGAAGCAGAAAGGTAAACAGTAAGAAAGATTCACAAGCTGCATTGTTCATTTTGATGATGTTAAAAAGCTCCAGATCAACAAGTACAAAAGCAGAACAATCTTCTATTGGCAAAAGTCCCAGTGAAATTGGACGTGTGCTTGTAGGTGCTAATGGCTGCCAGGAGGCAGGTTCTGATTTTTCAGCTGTCATACTCTGGATTAAAAATGATGGATAGATTTAGCATCTTTTAAAGGTGGAATGAAAGAGTCAGAAGACCCTTAAATCTTGTTATACTGCAGTAGCTGAAAACAGAAGAAACCCTACTAAAATAATTCTGACCTGACAGGCAGAACCAGCCCAAAATGTCAGGACGCCTCTCAGCAAATGGCTGCCAATTCTTAATTTTAAGGGTTATTGGCAATAATAGCAGAAGGGCAGAGAAGGTGAACATCCCCAGTGATCGTGGCCTTCAGAGGGAGCAGAGAGCCTGGGCTTCTTGAAGCACGGAACTGGCTGGGCAGGCAGGACTGGAAGCTGTGAGCAAGGAAATTGTTGCTGTATTTTCTTTTTGCGTGGGGACTCTGTGAATGGAGAAGACGACACCACAGAAATATCCTCTTCACTCCCCCAGCACACCAGTTAGGCTAACACCTAGGCTGAAAGGTGGAAACTGGATTTTCTTCCAAAACTCTAGCTGAGAGACTAAACTTCCCCCGTACACTTCATTTCAAGGGTCTGAAAGCATCTGTGGGCAGACTTCTCTGAGCTGCTCTGCTTCGTTTTGAACTGCTGCTGGTATTGCTGGTAGGACATCCTCAAGTTGCGTGCCAGCAACCTGCAGGTATGTACAGGTGTGTCTCATGCTCTTGCTAGGAAAAACTGGAACAAGTGCAGAGTCCTATCTGCGGTCTTAGTACTGATGAGTAAAAAGTTTCTTTCTAACTGTTTCAATAGACAACGAGGGACAGCGAGGTGGCTTTTTAATGTAATCTTTACCTGTTTTTTTACGTAAAATGTCAGTTCGCAGAGAGTAACGTCGCGTGACATAACCCATATCTCCGTGGCCAGAATTAAGCAATAAAATGCAGGTTATGTTTTAAAAGACATTCTTCAAAACAGGCTGAAAGAGTTTATTCTGATGAGGGAAAAAAGTTGAAAATCAAAGGAATATTGGGAAAAAAGTTTCTGAATCAAGAGCATTTCAGTAGACATACATGTTCTAGCATTCCCTTTGTAAGAAACAGACCTTCGTTCAGTTTATTTACAGAGGTATTTGGTGGGAAAAATATATTTTTCTTTTCTGTTTCTGCATTTATTGTTCATAAGTTGAGCCCAACTCAAGAGTCTGTCAGTGCTGGCTCTATGAAAAAGAACCCAGGAATCACACATTCTCTCAGCTACAGCAAGTAACAAGTCAAGGTTGTCCTGGAATATTGTTCTCCACGGTGGATGCTCTTGAGCAAATCTGACTTTCTGCAAAACTTCTGTGTTTATGGCTTTAGAGAACACATTAAGGACTAGTGAAGATCGTCTAGAAAAAAGCCAATAACCATAAAGCCAAAGAGGTCAAAAAGCTCCTGAAATTAGATTTTGTTATACAACACATGAGATTCCTTTTATTTTGCTCTAAACCTCTTCAGTACTAGATAAAGTTTTCTCAGCTGAGGCATCTGGTTGTGAAATAAATTCCAGAGGAGACTAGGTGAAACTGAATTTGGCCATCTAAAGGAAAACCTGCAGTCCTTCGCTTTACAGAAAACCTTGCTAGAAGAACAATGTTGCTTGCATCATTCTTCAGTTTAGTCCCACCAAGCAACCAAAACCTCTCTGAACCAAAGCCAATAAATCAATAATCTTTATCCTGAGAACATTTTCTTTCTTTCAAAAAGACACAGTGCCTGGGTCTCCATGAAGAACATCCAGGAACTTGTTGTCAATAACCATTGTATGCAGAAGGAGCTCAGATACTCTGGCACCAGGTACGAGGCCCGGAGGTAAGCTGATTAAAAGGTACTCAGTGCAGATACATGCTGTGGTGCTGCTTCAGTGATCAATGTGATCACGATGCTATCGCTGTGCAGCCACAGACAGAGCTCTTCCGTGTCCCCTCCAAGTGCTTTCCCAAAGAGTGGTGGGACGTGAATTTGGTACACTGATCACAGAGGGCATGTCTCATTGTTATCACGATCCTTAAATCAAAGTGATAGAAATGCACGGCTGGAAGACCCACATCCAGTCCTTGTGTCGTGCTGTGGCAAGTCCCACGACAGCAGGTCCTCTTAACACAACCTGGGAAAAGAGATCAGCCTCTGGAGATGAAGAACATGGACCTCTAATGCCACAGCCCCTGTCAAAACTCACACGAGATGAATTGTCTAGGCTCAATATTTTCTAAGTGTTTTCATTTCTGTGTAAATACATCTTTGCCTATACCCACACATACGCACATTCACTCTCCTGTAGAGAAGCCTTTTAGAAAAATGAACTTGTTATGAAAATGACAGCTTGTTGGACAGCAAAGACAAATTAGTGCTAGTTGCTGAATAATTACATTGACAAATTGCTTGAGTTGTATAATGTTAATGTCAGTGAAAAGCCCCAGGTCTCAGTAAAATTGCAGCAATATGGGAAAAATTGAGAGAAAACCAGGACCACAAAGTAAGTTTTGCAAATGTAAATAAAACAATAGTTCTGTGAATTAGAATAATTACAGAATGGCAGGGAACAGAAGGCCAGCTTTAAACACTTCTCGAGGCTGCCTTGCATGTGAGTTGCTCCTTTGACTTCAGTCTATTACTAACGTGAATAGGCAGCACTTGCAGAATTGGGAAGTAAATGCATAATTAAGAACATCTCGAAAGTAAAGAAACCATCAGTTTTAACCTCCCTGGCACAGAGACTACTATTTCAAGAACAGTAACGATTAGCAAATCTCATATTTTTTACTTGAAGTTGTAACAACCATTCAGAGTACAGATTCCTCACACCATTGTGAGTGCAACAGGAGACCAGCACAAATATTCCACTAAGGCAATAAAACCATATTGAGTCTTCTCAACTACCTCAGCATCCCGAAGGCAGAACTTGAAGGTAACTGTGACCTGGACAACTCTCTATACTGTCTTTTATTGACTTTATGGCTCACAGATAAAACTTTGATGCTGCTGAAATTGGGCTGGTTCAAAGCAAGAGCATGGGAAAGCACTGCAGCGATCTGTCCTATTTGTGCAGTGAGTTTTCACAAATGTCATTCCTGGAAAATTTCAAGAATGTTCTGAGCATAAATAATTTTTCCCCTCAAAGGATTTTGAAGTGCAATGCCATGTTTTAAATTAACAATAAGGTAAATTAAAGTTATTTTGTTCAAAAGACAATTTATTTTTTGGGGAATGAGGTGGAAATTTTCAAGTAATTTGATTCAAGTAAGGGCAAGAAACTTAATCGTGGATCTTCACAGCAGTCAAATTAATTTCCTCTCCCATTTGCGATGGTTCATACAAATGTTCAAATCCACCACCAAAGTGGCAAGTTCATTTCTAAAACAACTTACTGGCTCAGCAGCTAAGTGTAAGTTAAAAACGAAGTGTGGTCGCTGAGTTCAGTTCAAAACCATAAAGGTACTTAATTTCCCCAAGCACTGGTATTTACTTGCAGGTTAAAAAAAAATAAAAGACCCCAACCTGCACAGTTTATAAAACTTTACTGTCCTGTACTGTAACTTTTCTTCAACACTGAAAACTGGATTTTAAAAAAAATAAAGTCTGGATATCCTTTATTTTATCAAGTGTAAAAGGAAAACATTTATGTTTCCATAATGAAAGTATGGGAATTAAATGGTGTGATGTCAGACTAAGGAGTACTACTTTAGCTCCTGTACAGTTGAGGGATTTTACTGTAATAGTTTCTCATAATAATGTTTTTTATCTGTAATACATAGGGGATATAGAGACTGACAGACCTGTAATCTTTCTTCCAGAAGTGTGGGGTTAATTGAACAAAGGCCAAGTGAAACTATAATTCTGAAAGGAAGATAAAGATGATGCTATATAAGACTAAAATATGACATGTCACCATTTGAATTGAAATATATTAGCTCTGAAAATAATGCCATATATTAAGAAGACGTCACATAAAGTCAGCTTCAAATTTATACTACAAGGCCTAGATTTTATTTGTTTGTGGCAAAAGGCTGCATACAACTGTGTGAGTTTTGTATAGCCCTTACTCTTTCCACTGCTGTTTTCTGCTTCTGCAGCGCTCTGTGTTCTGAGCATTGCATGTGTTAATGCCCTGCCCCAAAAACCTCACCATTTATGAGACCACAGAACGAACAAACATGCTCTCCTGGTTTCATAGCTGCCTGCGAGCACATGCAAAGCTCCTCCATGTGTACGGAGGTAAACTAAGCCAGAAACAGCTTCGGTATGGATGGTAGCTTCTACCGGAGCTGCCAACTGCTCATTAGGACATGCTAAAATTAGTGTTTTGTTCCATTTCTCTCCTGAAACTCCCAAGCTGCCTTTTCTATGACCTTTTAAGCATCTATGGTCATCAGCGAATGAAAGGCTAATATAGTGCCTCTGAACTACAGTCTGACCCACCATCCGTACCATGGAACACTATCAAAATTGTAATCATAGAATCACAGAACGGTTTGGGTTGGAAGGGATGTTAAAGACCATCTAGTTCCATCCTCCCTGACATGGACAGAGGCATCTCCCACTAGACCAGGTTGCCCAAAGCCCCATCAAACCTGGCCTTAAATACTTCCAGGGATGAGGCACCCACAAGTTCTCTGGGTGCCCTGTTGCAGTCTCTCACCACCCTCACAGTAAAGAACTTCTTCTTAATGTCTAAACTTAATCTACCCTGCTCTAGGTTAAAACCATTGCCCCTCATCCTATTGCTACACATGCTTGTACACAGTTCCTCCCAAACTTTCTTGTAACCCCCTTTAAGTACTAGAAGGCTGCTATAAGGTCTTCTCGGAGCCTTTTCTTCTCCAGGCTGAACAACTCCAACTCTTCTACGTTATCATCAGGTTTAACACGCTCGTATCTGGTATTTTTATATGACAACCTCCCACACATTCATGTCAAAGCCCAGCACTCCGGCATTTCATCTTTCCTGGGCTTGCACGTGCGATGGCACGTTGCGGAGAGCAACCTGGGGAAATGATGGCTGCAGCAGCTTATAAACCTTGGGCAGGTGACAATGGTAGGACTAGCAGCCTGGCTTATGGATATTAGGAAAAATTTCTTTACTGAAAGAGGGTCGAGGCATTGGAACAGGGTCCAGGGAAGTGGTGGAGTCACTATCCCTGGAGGTGATCAAGAAAACTTGTAGACGTGGCGCTTGAGGATACAGTTTAGTGGTCATGAAAGTATCGGGTTGACAGTTGGACTAGATGATCTTGGAGGTCTTTTCCGACCTTAATGATTCTATAGCGGTCAGGTACAGGAGAGCCTCCTTCGGCCTGGCCCGGAGGCCAGTGCCTTGCCTGTTAAGAGTGCTCCAGCCTCGGGGTGCTTTGGGGCCCTCAGCCACCAGCCTGAGAGGCGCAACCTCCATTTTTAACCCACTCTTTCTGGGATTTGGGGAAGGTGGTGTTTGTCGGGTGCTGAGGGCTGGGGTGGGGTGCGTGGGGAGGTGAAGCCTCCATGTAGCC
>NW_009698332.1:0-37586 GCF_000703405.1 Apaloderma vittatum
GAGAGCAGTGTAGGAGAAAGGGACCTGTGGACACTGGTGGACAGCAGGATGACCAGGAGCCAGCAATGTGCCCTCATGGCCAAGAAGGCCAATGGCGTCCTGGGGTGTATTAGAAGGGGAGTAGTTACTAGGTCGAGAGAGGTTCTTCTGCCCCTCTGCTCTGCCGTGGTGAGGCCACATCTGGAATATTGTGTCCAGTTCTGGGCCCCTCAGCTCAAGAGAGACAGGGAACTGCTTGAGAAAGTCCAGTGAGGATAAAGGGAGTGAAGCATCTCCCTTATGAGGAAAGGCTGAAGGAGCTGGGTCTCTTTAGGTTGGAGGAGGCTGAGGGGTGACCTGATTAATGTTTATAAATATGTCAAGGAGGAGCGTCAGGAGGACGGAAACAGGCTCTTTTCAGCGGTGTCCAATGACAGGACAAGGGGCAATGAGTTCAAACTGGAACATAGGAGGTTCCACAAAAATATTAGAAAAAACTTTTTCACTGTGAGGGTGACAGAGCACTGGCACAGGCTGCCCAGGGAGGTTGTGGAGTCTCCTTCTCTGGAGACATTGAAAACCTTCCTGGACGCATTCCTGTGTGACCTACTGTAGGTGATCCTGCTCTGGCAGCGGGGCTGGACTGGATGATCTTTTGAGGCCCCTTCCAACCCCTGACATTCGGTGATTCTGTGTGATTCTGTGATCCAAAGCTACTATTTTTTCCTGATGCTGTGTTGTGGTAGGTAAACTGTGAACACACATATGTGCATCTGATGAAGCAGTGACATTATTGACACTAACAGTATTGTGTTCTTTGTATTCTTCCCATCTGCCAGGTGTGGGAGAAGAGGGGGAGGAGATGACCTGTCACAGGTGGGTTTCTGCAGAAGAAACGACTAAGAGAAAAACAGTAGGATTCCTGCACAACCTGATCTGTTTTCTCAGAGTTCCTACTCCCACACCTCCTGGTATGCTCTTATTAGGAGCTGTCTGCTTATTTCCATTGTCTGTCTAATTCCTTAGGGGGCTTTATTAAGAAACATGAATCATGCATGGACAAAATTTAGTAATACTCTAAAAATAAGTTGAGTGCTAGAGGGAAGGATCCTTCTCATGTACTGTATACCAGGCAAACTCAAAATACTGCATAGCAAAATACAGTTTTGAAATAATCAGAAATAGTTTTGTCTGATCCATTGTACACTCTGAGAAGTTGTCACCAAAATCCACAGAAATATATATTTTATTTTTTTTTTACTTTAGGAAGAAAGATAGTCTTTGATCTCTGTTTAATATCACAGTTTAATAAATTCCATCTTCTCCCCTGTCCCAGGTTTATTTGATTTGTGTTTTACATGAAGAATAATTCCCTGAGTTTTCTTTCAATATTTTGCACTAATGAAGTGGCCAAGCAAAAGTATTTCTTGATAATAGGATTAATTTTAAAAGAGGTGAATATTTAAAAATGTTTTCACTTATGGAGCTGTGTGAATGATTGTCGGTGAGTACAATTTTTTTTCTCTTGTGCTAAGTGTAGTAGTAATTTGTTTCACTGTTAGCTATAACTCCATTTTATACATCTCCATAAGACATGTATATATAAACTACCAGAAATCAATGTAATATCTTGAATATGGTTGTGATTTAAGAGTTTATTTTACAGACTGTGTGTCAGCCTTCAGTTGCATGAAGACATCTGTAGCAAATGGGCCAAAGGAAAATCCCAGCTTAGGGTATCCCTTATATGGGCCTTCTCTTTCTGCTGTACAAAGTCTGACTGTGAGTACTGCAGGTGGACTCTTGGTTTTTAAAAAAGGAAGAAAAACACACTGAAGACCCAAATAAATAGTATACTCTTACACCATTGCTTTTAACTTTCACAATTTAAAATGTTTGAATTGATGCTACAAGGCTAGCTTGTTGATGAAAAATTTATTTTGTTTTGAGGATGGAGTATATTGAGATAGCAAGAGAGTTTAAGCATTGTCCACACTGGTCTTTGCAGCTAGCAGTGTGGTCATTTTCATTGTGCTCATGACTTTTGTAACAGTGCTGGGTTTTGTTATGTATATAGTTTAAGCTTAGTAGACTATAAGGGAATTATTTCAATAAACAGGCTGGTTTTATAATGAGTTTTCCTGCTTTGCCTTGACATGCCAGGTTGTTTTTGTTTTGTTGTTGTTGGTTGTTTTTTATTCCCAAGGAAACAATCATTTTGTTAGTTTTCATCCAAATGAGTTATCTTCCCAATTTCTTTGTCTATGCCAAAGGAAATAAAACAACTAACCAAAACCCTCAAACTGCTGATTTATACTATAGTTGCAAACAAATCTGTGAGAAAGCAAATGCTTTGAAACAAAGCCTAATCTTGCAAACAGAAGATGTGGCTTAAACTCTTCTTTCAAGCTGAGATTGATGCAGAAGCTGCACTCTGAGCACCTACTGAGATTTCTGAGCTTTTGGGAAAAAGGCTTCCCTTTCCTTTTGGTCTTGCAGATAATAGTAGTTGATGCTGCTGAACACAGAGCTGTTGGGCTCAATCTTAGCCTGCGTTCAGACAGGGAATTTCAAAATGCTGTCACATTTTATGAATTCCTCGTGGCAATGGCTGGGGAGCAACCACTGACGTGTGCCCCTCTCTGGCAAGGTGGCAGCACTTCCATGAAAATGCAATAATGGCTCTTTGAGTGACCCTTTGTCAGGAAGGAAAGCAGCTTCAAAAGGTCTCTTAAGACACATGGGAAAAAATGGAACATAATTTTTTTGAGGTATATACAGGCAAACTCTGTTTAGGCTTCATTTTAGGTATTTTGTGTGCTATTATTGAGACCTGATCTGGTAGTCTATGATTAGTAGCTAGAGATCAGTTTTTGATTAGAAAGCATGAAAGAGCTGTTATAAGGCAGATGGGATTTTTTTTGCTATTGTTAAAAAAATGTAACACCTTCCACTGCTTCTGATACTTGATCAGACTAATTAAATCAATTCAGCTTTGTAGCTTCTGATAATATATAGAAGGATTTCATTTGCTTATCAACTGTTTTGAAGTTATATTGTCACCGCTGCATGCTTGCATTGGTTTCAGTTATAGAATTTAACATTTAGCAAAGATCTTGAACATGTGGTGAAGATCTTCATGAGTAGTTACACTTTTCTATCTCACATCTTTAATGATTTGTTCACTTTAAGAATCATTAATTTTCTTTATGACAAAAAAGAAGACAGGTTCTTGCATTTCCTTTAGCTAATGTCCTTCTCTGTTCCATTTTAGTAGATAGCCTCTGCCGAATTTCTTTAACTGATCCAAATGAAAGATCTTAATGTGGTATTGAAAGTAAGAATGTGTGAGAGGGAATTAAAGGATTGTTAGCACACAACAAGTCACTGGAACTGAAGGTACTTTGCAATCATTTCCTTGATTGTTTCTTTGGGAAAGAATTGTCTCTGTTTGTTTACCTAGCATGCTCTTAGTTCAGACCTCTTAGGATTTAGTGGATATTGAAAACAGCAATGTGTGCAGGCCAGATATAGGCTAGAAGGATAAGAAAGCTTGCATTTTGCCATGGGAAGTGGAATTAAATCACAATCCTGTGCACAACAAGCTATTTATCATGCTCAGAAAACAGCAGTAGGTAACGAACTTGAAACCTTTGCAGCTGGGAGACTGTTTATATCACTCCAAAGATTATTTTTGTGGAGAAATGATTCTCACTATCACGACGTGTTGTGCTGCAGTTGACTGTGAAGCACTTCAGTCATTTTGTATTATATCCTGTGCATTTAATCTGGATAGCTGGTGCATAATAATTTAGTGTGCAAAATACAATGATACAGGTCTGAATTCCTACGTTCCTGTTCCCCTTAGCCTGTTTAAGATGATTTCATGTTTGTTATAAAATTTCTGTCCCCTTTAGGGGAAAGAGATCCATCCTGATTGGGAAGTAGTGATTTTTTTTATTTTTTTTTTTAAGACATGAAAATAGATCCGTTACTTTGAGTGTAAGTATCGTGGAAGAGCTGGGAGTTTCTCACCAACCAAGTATGAGGCAGTTAGTGGAACTTGTTCCAACTAAAAGTGGAAGGATTCTGATTTCAAATACCTGGGAGAAACTCTGAAATAAGGTATGTCTTTCAGGCAGAAGGTCTCTTGAGTGGAATCCTACTGTGCAGATATTTTCATTCTTGAAGAAGATTCCAGGTTATGCATGCACTATTTCAGTCTAGCATGACAGAATTAAATGCGAAGTTCTGGTAAAAGGCTTGAATCCAACTCTCTGTATGATACCACATAAGTTCTGGGCTGCTAAAACAGGCTAGGTACTACAAGGTCACTTAAAATAATGTTGCAACTTAAAATAATGCACATTCAAAAAGCAAAGTAGTTTCTTCCACAGAAGAGATTGTTTCTAAAAAAAAAAATTTAAAAATCTCATTACTAGTAATTTAGAAGATGGAATGAAATAAGAAATTAAGTAATTAAATTTGCTGTTTCTGTTAAACAGAGAATGCCAAGATAAACAGTCATGAAAATAGAACTAACAGGTGTCTCGAGGGATCTAAAGTATGTGTAGGAAATCTGTGAGATTCAACATGGAAAATGTAGTCTGTTGCACCTGTGGCACAATAATTTATGATCTAACACACAAATTTAAAAAAATAAAAAAGAAGGGAAAAACATCAGATTTTTTAATGGACAGTAGTAGTCCCAACAGTTTTAGCTGAAATGTGATAGTACTGAATGAGAAAGGAAAATAACATTATGGAAGAAACTATACCAACAATGCCTTTCTTGTTCTGAAGAAACCTTAAGTTTTTTCATCATTGATACACATCTAGCACACGGGTACAGAAAAAGAATATAACTTTAGATGACAAAGGTTTTCTTGCCTGAAGAAATTATATAAAGATATCAGGGGGCCGGTTAGCTCAGTGGTTTGAGCGCGGTGCTGAAAACAATGACCAACACCGAGGTCGCAGGTTTGATTCCAGCTCGGTCCCCATGTGTTGCCTGGTCTAGTCGAGAGGTGGCGTCCCTGCCCAAAACAGGGAGGTTGGACTAGATGATCTCTAAGGTCCCTTCCAGCCTATGCTATGATTCTACCTAGATTTGTTAAATGATAGTTCTAGGATCAATACATTTCTAAACATATAGAAATATTAGTATCTTTGTTTTACCTCAATTCGACAGAGGATGTTAAAGTTGTGTTTAGGCTGACTAAGAAGAGTTTCCTAAGCACAGATTTTATTAGTGTGTGGAATGATCTACAGAAACAAGTCAGGTATTTAAAAACAACCTGACAGTAGCCTGGATGAAACTGTGGATAATGGGACATACAGAATTATCTTTTATTTGCAGAATGAGGAAATGCATGTATAATGCATTTCACAAAGTTTTAGAACAATTTAGATTGGAAGGAGTCTGCAAAGTTCTAGTTCCACTTCATTTCTGGCTGACCAGAAATTAAATACTGGCAGACTTGGGGCATTGATCACCTTTCTAGGAAGCCTGTTCCAGTGTTTGACTTGGTGAAAAAGTGTTTCCTAATGTCAAGTCTGAACCACCTCTGACAAGCTTTGAACCATTTCTACATGTCCTCAGGAAGATATAAAAAGCAACGAGATTGCTCCTCAACCTCTTTTTCTCCAAACTAGACAAACCCAAAGTCCTCAGCTGCTCCTTATGGGACATTCCAGCAGTTTCACCAGCTTTGTTGCTCTCCTCTGGCCACATTCAAGTACCTCCACATCCTTCGTAAATGATGGAGCCCGGAACTGCACACAATACTTGAGGTGAGGCTGCACCAATGCTAAACACAGCGGGATGATCACCTTATTGACGCACTGGCCATGCCGTGTTTGATGAACCTCAGGAGGGGGTTTTGTCTTTTTGCTGCCAGGACACATGACTGACTCACATTGAAACCCTCTGTCAATGAGACAACAGGCTACTTTTTCCCAAACATCCAGTCACTTCTTTTGAAGTTCTCTTTTGAAGTTCTCTTTTGCTTCTTACTTTGTTTTTCCAGAAATATATTGGTTGTGGGTTCAATCCTCATTTGGTCCCCATGTGTTGCCTGATCTAGTTGAGAGGCGTCCCTGCCCATGACAGGGAGGTTGGATTAAATGATCTCTAAGGTCCCTTCCAGCCTAGGCCATTCTATGATTCTATGATTCTGTGATTTCACTTCTGTTATTTCCTGAAAAAAAAACACCAAAAAACATATATACAACATTAGCTTCCTACAAAAACTGACCACTTCACAGCTTTGCATTGCTGAATGTCATAACTTCTTACTTTACCTCTAGTATTGGATTTTAAATATAAGATCACTGTTCCATGATGGTTTATGTTGGATATTAATGTTGTGGCCAAAGTTTATGGCAAATTAAAGGAAGTATTTGGCTTAAACATGAGTCATACAAATAATTTAAAACTTGTGTTGCATATGCCTGCAATGTTTTTGGTAATCGCATTCTCTAAAATTACCTTTATATTCATATATCTGGTTTTTGTATCATAAAATTTTGTATGTTTGTATCTGTAAGCTGTACAAGAGAAGGAACAGTGGGTAATGTGTTCTGAATAAATGGTTACGGAATTTGCTAAAGGGGGTTCTCAGACAAGCCGAAAATTGTTTCCATTATCCTATATTTCTTGCGCTATCAGTGAACTGACTTTACATATGGCAAGTTTTTACCTATTTTTAGTAGTAGTACGCATTCAGTTATAACACATTTAGTACATATTTTTATTAATAATTTGCCTGCAGGAGACTTCAGTTACATCAAATCTCAAGATCACCGGGATTAAATCTTAGTGTGTCTCCAGCCATAGAATTGGCTATAGATGTGCTAATAGAGTATTGTCTTCTAGCAACTTTTTAATGGAGGCACTGGTAGCTCTATTTCAAGTGAGTAAAAGAAAGAACAAATGGGTCCATTTTTTTCCTAACATAATTGTCTTGGTGAACTCAAGAGACAGGAAGATTTATTAGGCAATACAAAATCTGATTTTGGCAAGTGAAAAAAATTCCCATTGGTTTTGATTTATCCTTAGTTTCTGTTAGTCTTCTAGTCATTCTTTTAATCATTGATTTATTTGAGTAAAGATTTCAGTAAAAACTCCCAATTGTCTTTCTGGAATTCATGTACTTTTTACAGTGTTGCATAACTTTTTGTGAACACCTAAAAGCTTAAATTTCTATGTGTGTTCTTTTTTTTTTTTCTTTTTAAAGGTGTACTTTAAACTCTAGTAACCATTCTTTCCATTGAGCTCTATCTTTGCTTGACAACTGCAGGAATGATGTTTCATGAATGAAGAAAAATGGAAAGTTAGTTGGCTTTTGACAAGAGTGGACCAATAGCAAAAATAATTTACTTTCTTTTGACATAGATGTGTCAAATTTTGAAGAGTATTTGACTGCTGCCAAAACTAGACTGATATTAAAACTTTATATTTACTTGCACTTTCAGAAAGAAGTTCAAGTGAACTTTTATTCTACATTTGTCTAAACAGTCCTTTCTTTCTAGGTCTTACATTAATGAATTATTTTACAATATTTTTACAGTTGATTGTAATTATTCATTCAAAATCAGTTTTCTGTTAAAGCTAAGAAAATGTTTACCTACTTGAGTTCTATTGCTATAGTTTTTTTAGCCTTTCCTTTTCTATTTCATTTGTAGGAAATATTTTACAAGCAGAGAAAAAGAATTAAATATTAGTTTTCATGTCAAAGTTTGATTAATTTACTTTAATTTGGAAAATTCCCTTTCAGCTCTTCTTCTAGGATTGAAAAACTACAAAGACTCCTTAGCTCTTCCAGGTTCAGTTCATAAATAGATTGAAATATTATAGTCTGTGATGTGTCTGCCTTTTTTTCCACATCCACTTAATGCATTCAGAGAGCAAGTACTGCTGTGGATTCCCTACAGAAACGTTTACACAAATGGATATCTCACTGTCTAAAATCTTTCAACTGCATATTTCTCTATATTTCTTCTTGCTGTTTTTAGCAGTAGTTTCACATATAATTATAAAGAATGTCAGTTAGACTCATCATGGGACAAATTGTATTTTATTTACCTGAATTAATGTATCTAAATAGGTAGATTTGTAAACAGATATATCATCGCACAATCTTTTGAAACAGGTCTGCAATGCATATTTTACCATAGTGCCAGTACACATATATATATTTTTTAAATGAATTCAAATGGAAACAAACCTCCAACATTTCTAACATTAATATTGTGAGGCTGAAGTCTTCTGATTGCTTAAAACAGATTTTAATTTGGTCAGGTTTCATAATGATAGTTCTGCCTTTTCTATGACTTTTCTTCTTTATGAGGTTGCATAAGGAATAAGATCAAGGAATACAAGAAGAGTTTGACCAGAACAGAAAAAGATACGGGGTTTTGGTCAGCTGAATATGTTCTTTTATTTGACCTAGAAACTGTATAAAGTACAGAGGGTGGAAAAGAAAGCTGAGGAAAAAGCAGAGGTGGGGCAGTGAGACTTTCCTACTTGTCAGCACTCAGGTTTAAAATGATCATGAAACTACAGCCTTATCCTTGGATATTTTTACAATGTATGTTACCTATATGCTGGAATTACCTTTTTATTTGCTCACTTATGCTGGAATGGTGCTACAATAGGGAATGTAGCTTCATTTCCCTTTCCTTGCTTGTGTTTCTTGAAAAATAAAACTGCATTTTGATAGTAACAACAGAGAGATTATTGGCAACTGATCTGGAGTGATAAGGGTGGTATAGCCTTCCATGGTAAAGGAAATAGCACTCCATTTGGGGAATACTGTGGCTCAGGGAAAGATTACAGGGTGTTATTTAGGCAATAGGAATTATTTGTTTTTTTAAAAAATAGATTAACATTGGAAAACGCTTCTTTAAAATGTGAGAGACATAGTAACATGTCAGGATAAAATATCCTTGCCCCTCACTTCAAAAAAGATATTGAGGTGCTGTATTAGGTCCAGAGGAGAGCAATGAGGCTGGTGAAGGGGCTAGGGGAAAAGTCCTGTGAGGAGAGACTGAGGGAGGTGGAGTTGTTTAGCCTGGAGAAAAGGAGACTCAAGGGAGACCTTATCACTCTCTACAACTGTCTGAAAGGAGGTTGTAGTCAGGTGGGGGTCGGGCTCTTCTCCCGGGCAACTAGTGACAGGACGAGAGTGCACGGCCTGAAACTGCGTCGGGGAGGTTTAGGTTGGATCTCAGGAAGCACTTCCTCATGGGGAGGGTGCTCAGGCACTGGGATGCACTGCCCAGGGAAGGGGCAATTAGCCGTGGTCTAGCCAACATAGTGGTGTTGGGACATAGGCTGGACTTGATGATCTCAGAGGTCTTTTCCAGCCTCAACAATTCTGTGATTTTTCAGAGCAACTCCATGATTACTGACACTTTTGCTTTCTGTTTTTAAAGGAAAGTTTTTTGTATTTTGTTTGGATTTGTGTTTTTTTTTCAAAATATTTAGACAGCCATTTATTTTTCTGCCTTAAATATAAATGTAACTGTCTGTAATAATCCTCAATATACTCCACAAAAACATAGCAGAAGTTACAGTCCTAAAAGACTATCTTACAAAATAGCTACTTTCTGTGTGAGGAGCCTTTCCATTTGCTGAATGACAGCCAGGAATCCATGTAGTCACAACAGACCACGGTGGTTTGAAGTCACAGGTTGACAGTAGATACAAGAAGCAAGCAGGAATCTGTTGATATGGCTGGTGACATATTTCATCCAGTAGTGAGCTTGCCTACCTTCCACTCTCCTTTCCCACTCCACAATCAACTCAAAAGTTCCCCCTTTTTTTTCTTTCTTTTTTTTCCCCTTCCCATCAGTAGAAACTGATATTAAAATTTTCTCCTTTACTAAATACTCAGAAAGGTTTGGAGAAATTTAAATCTCTCCTGAAGTAGGATCATGCCCCTAATATGTTGTAAGGCCAAGAGGAGTTATCCAAAGGCATGCAAGGCCAGTTACATCTGGTAAATTGCAGTTCCAACTTCCAGATTTAAGCCCTACACTGCACTGTGTCCCTACTTGCAGTCATTCTTGTGGGGAAGACTCATTAACTCTCCCAGAATGGCATGATCAGTGGATTTTGACAGCTGTTCCTTTAACAAGTGCTATGAAGTTGACCACTGAGCTTCTGGTTTCCTGCGCATCCACTGTTGTTGAAAAAGGTCAAGCTAAGCATATGGAGAACCTTACTTAACGTGCTTTAATAACTGGCATTAATTAGCTCCTTCCAGTACTGCTGCTCCAATACACACACATGCACACACCCTCAATTATTCCTAATTTTAATTAACATTTTTATGAGTGATAGGTCATTGAATTTTTGCTGTTAATTAGTTACAAAGTCTGCTGCTGGTGCTGCTATATGTTTGGCAAAAGGAGGAAAAATATACAAAGAGAGAGTTACATTCATGAGAGGAACCTAGTTCATTGAGATATCAAACCAAGCTTTTTCCAAGTTTAATCTCTGAGATACAGGAAAAAATATCCATCTGATTGTGGACTTATTGTCTGTACACAATAGTAAAAGGTATTTATAGGGTCAATATATAGGTGAAAGAAATCTATTTTCATAAAAGTGGCTGGATTTATGATTCTTCTTGTGTAAGCACAATACCTTTTTTTGTGATAACCTAAAGTTGCTGGTGTTGGTCAGGCCATCCAAAATGGCTGAGATGAAGGGACAATGGATAGGGGAGTTTCTGGCAGATAGGACCCTTCCCCAAACTGTTCCTCTGTGCTCAGCTTTCTAGTGCTGCTATCCTCCTTATTTTGGTATTTAAAAAAATCTGAGAAGCTGATGCATCAGGATGTCTTTGTACATTTTGTATTGAGGAGAACAGTAAAATGTGATAAGAATACTCTCGTACAGAATTTCTAACTTTCTTTCATCAGTTTAGGCTGTTTTCTGTGACTATTTCACGGTGCCTTGAGTAATTTATTTGTGTTCCTGTGTTATGAAATCCCTATTCAGGTAATTGTTTTAGCCCTAGGGGAAAAGGGGAGAGGATGGGTGAGAAGCCTTGCCATGAAAGCAGCTTGTTCCCAAAGTACAGAAAAATAACCATACATGTAAGAAACTATATTACCCTCACTTGCAGTTCGCTAGAAATTTTCTGCTTGATTGATTTGGTTCATGTTTTTTTTAATGAACTGATCTGCCCTTGATCCTAAGAAGACTGTAAGAATGGATTTCACAAGTCATAAATTGGATACATAACCTACCTTCCCTTTAAGTCTCTTACTTAATCTTTTATCTAACCCCTTTTTAGAAATCTTGCTCTGTAAATGTACGGATTTGAGCCTTAATGAAAGTATGCTTGTATAGTTAGCCTGTTCCTTTTTTTTTTTTTAATAGTCTTGAAAACTGTTTCCTTTATGTTTCTGATTGATTCTTATATGAAGAGTTTAAACGTTCAGAGGCAGATGTAGAAAATGTGGACATAAGTGGTTTTTTTGCCAGGGATTGATTTTTATTGAGAAATAATCCTTCTGTTTTTTATTCATATATATCAGGGCTTACTTCTAATCTTAGAATCCAAAGCTTCTAAAATTGATTTAGATTTATTTTTTAATTTTCTTTTTCAGATTGACATGACTTTCTAACATCTGATTCAATATTACTTAAACTGCAGTTTTAACATTAAACACCTAAGAAAGATGAGACGTTCCGAGTAATATTTATTCCTAAAATAAATGTTAAGTGGCATTATTTTAATTCTCTGGATTGATTCCTTTGTCCTTGTTTTTAGATTTTGTTACTATCAGCAAGTAAGTAGGATGGAGCAAGGAGAAGCTGTATTAAGCGAAGAGGTAAATAACTGACATTTTTGCAATGTTTATTGTATACTGCATTAATCTGTGAGTAAGCCTAGTTAAAACCACAGAATTGTAATAGGTGCAAATGAAGAAGGGATCTCTGAATGAAATCCAGGTTTGTGCTCCTTAAAACCATAACAGCAGGCTTGACCATAGACTTCTTACTGTCTTAGACTCAGCAAGCTCCTCTTGCGCCTTTGCATTTTCTTCTGCACTCTGTTGCAACTGAAACAGTAAAACCTTTCTGCTTCTCATGTGGGATGTGCATTAACTTATGTGTCCAAACTAAAAGATTTTCTTTTGTTCTGTTACTTTGATGATTTGGTTTGGGGTTTTTTTCCTCTCCTGTGAAATACACGAGCAACCCTGAATACTGAGTAGCAACACAAAGCTGCAGTTTACACCAAATAATTCTTTCGCAGCTCCAAACAGGGTTGTTGCAACAACATTGTACCCAGTGCTGTCTGGGTATGTAGGATCTGAGTGTACTTAGGGTTGAATAGAATCTTCCTTATTTAGCAAGATGATACCTGGTCCACCATATATATTTTGTAGAAAAGTGTAAATCCTACTAAAATGCAGTGAATATGCGGCTGCATGGTTTTGACATCTTTTCCTTTAATATAACCATTTCCAACTATGAGTTAAATCATATCTGCTTGGTATTCACTGAGCATATTTTTTTTTGACAACAAAGTTTGCAGAGATGGTCCCAGTGATGTAAAATGCTTATCAAGAGAACTGACTAGATCCTAAACGGCACCTATTTCAAACACAAGGAGGCCTGCTTAGAAATACACTAAAGAAAAGGAAGACTTTTGAATTCTTAATTGCACTTAATCTTACTCAGTACATTTTGTAAAACCATCTCAGAAGTTTCTTAGCCTCTTCAGCAGCCTGCTAAATAACCTCAAACTTTTCTTACTTCGAGAATTACTTGAAAACACCACACATTTCTTCCTCCAGAAGTCCAAGAACATGTGTCTCCTTTTACCAGCATCATGAAAGAACATGATAGAACAAACTAAAATATGCAATATTTAGTGTCCCACCATGTGCTCTGTTTCCTGAGTCAGCTCATAAATGGGCTAGCTCTTTTGCATGGCCATAAAGCTAGGAAAGAATTAAATATTGATATGCTCATAAGATACTACACTAAATAATCTTTGAGTAAGAAAACTTTAAAAAGAAATCATTAAGTTTTTTGTCTCTTCCATTCGGTCTATATTCTTGCTACATTCATGTTGGTGTTTGTAGACTTTAAGTCTAGAAGAGCTTATAAAGATCATCTAATCAATAACAAGATCAATATGCTTTGCTTCCTTTGGAAGAAGAAAGAGAAAACCAATGTATTAGTAAAAGCCAGTGGCCAGTGTTAGACAGTATCTGTTTTCTGACTTTTTATTAGGGATTTGTCTGCTAAGAAGTGTGTGTGTGAAATGAACTCATTCTTTTATTAATTTTTTTAAAAAAAATATGTTAGTATTTGACTTTCTTTCCAGATAGTTTCTGGTAGGTAACAGCTTCTATAATTTCTTGACAAGATTTCTTTGACTATATTCAGTTATATGTCAGAGAGTGCTAAAAGTGCTGCCCTTGAAAACCTGGGATCAATAGGTGGTTTCAGAGCTGATTAGTTGAATCTACTGGCCTGATAAATTAACTTATGGAATTTGGCTTATTGAAAATATATGGATGTTAATGATGAGGTGTTTTACCTTGGCTGCAGACAAGTGACAGAAGACTCTTGGGTATTTTCTATGCTTTCTTAGAAGTCTGATACCTGTATTTTGGTAAATAGCTTCCATTG
The DNA here is from genome assembly GCF_000703405.1 of Apaloderma vittatum. Classification (NCBI taxonomy): domain Eukaryota; kingdom Metazoa; phylum Chordata; class Aves; order Trogoniformes; family Trogonidae; genus Apaloderma; species Apaloderma vittatum. The sequence goes on from NW_009698332.1 coordinate 13,646, forward strand.
TTTCTTGCTCTTCTTGCCAGCTCTTTTGCTGGCTCATGTAGTCAAGCCTGTCAGCTCAGGCAGAGGCTGCTTTCTCTCCCTTCTAATCATTCTGCTTTGAAACTCTAATGAATTATTGTTATGCTTGGTTTTGTACTGTGAGGAATATAAGTGTAAAACTGTGAACTTGCTGTCTTTGGATGTCGTCCAATAACTTCCTCAAAATAGGTCTAGCCCTTACAGAATGGATTTTTCTCACCTTGTCCATATGCTTTTATTGCTGTGTTAGTTAGGTTAAACAGATGCTATGTCTACAGGACTGTGTCATGAAGCTTTCAAACTTGCTCATTGTCTTTCATATCACTAAATTAATATCCATCCTATTCAGGTTTTTTATGTTTGTCCCTCTACAAGAGGTAGTTTTCTCTAGCTAGTGATAATTAGATACTTGCTTAATGTGCTCTGTGTATTTATGCATTATTAGGATTAAAGCCCAAAGTGACAATACTGTCTTTGCTGATAAGCAGGATGAAGTCCCCATACACATTCTACTCCATTAGCTTTCCTAATAATTTGAAGCCAAGAGCTCTGAAGGCTTTTGAGTGTAATTCCCATAAAATGCATCATTCCCTGCCCTCTTCCCCTCTTTAAAAGGTGTGGTCATTCTCTTTCTTTTGCAGTCTTGGCCACTGCTGACTTGTCCGCTCTGTATCCAGCTTACACTGTGGGAAGCTAGCTGGAAAGCTTCCACTTTTCTTGGTCAACCATAGGGGATACTCATGCCAGAGTAATGAGAATGAATGTGCTGCTGGTCTCAGAGACACTGCAGCACAATCTATGTTAGAAATGTTATGGAAGAGGATAGTGTTTGTGGTTTTAAGTGCTGCTTTGCTTGGATAGATAAGGAGAAAATAGCTCAATATCTGTAGAAGTAGAGAAGATCACAGACAGTTAGCAGGCCTCTGGAAATACTTTAGAAGCAAATGTAAAAGTTTGGGTTAGTTTCACGTCAAAGCAAGTACGAAAAGAATTCTATAAATACATTTTTGGTGTAAATGTGCCTTTACCATTGACTAGCATGTGACTATAATACGATCAGAAGATGCAGTAGTAAAAAGTGTACCAAGACACTGATATTCTGTGTTGGCTCAGTATTTCCAGAGTTCAGAAAAGGAATTAGAGACATTTCGGTGTGAAACTAGGGTATTTTTGAGTAGGCTTCAGCGAGGAAGACACATTAGTCAGACAGATGTTATCCAAATTGCTTTGATGTGCTTGTAAAGTTTACACTTTAAATACTTACATATTACACATTACTGGGATGCTAATATATTTGTTCCTTTTAAAACCTGATTCCACTTTATTTCTAGCCACAAGCCGTTGTTGGTTTCACCTTTAAAAAGATTTTTCCTAAAAAAATAGAGAGTTAAATTTAAAGTAGATTAAATTTAAAAGAAATAGAAAATATTTAATGCAAACAAAAAAAAGTTAAAGCTGCAAGCCTGCCAACTGGCAAACCTATTTCAGATTTGCTATACAGATGTTTTTGGACTTAAAGAAGGAATAAACACTTATTCATCAGAGTCCCTTATATGTAAAAACTTTCACACCATTCATTAATTTGCCCTCTAAATCATGACTGTTAGTCTTCTGTAAATATAGCTTTGTGATGAGATATTTGGCCATGCTCTGTTATGAGTATGGAATATCCTGAATTTTGTTCAGTTTTGTGATAAAAAATAATAACATGAAGTGAGGATTTTTGGGACAAAGCCACTCTGGAAATAAGTGCTTAGTTTAGAAATATCTCTAACTTCATAAATTGGTGTGAGATGCATTTTATAGACTGGATTTCTTGTGTTCAAGAGCCTTTTGCAAGGGTTTACCAGAAAGCCATTTCTGCATACATGAAATACACTGAATTAAAGTGTTTTTACTACGAAATTTATGAAAGTCCCCTTACATATGGTAAATGTACTGGGATTTTTATTTTTATTTCTTTCTGTAAACTTCAGTGGTGTTTACAGTGAAAATGAGGCATTTTGTTACCCCAAACACCTTAACATTAACTACATAATATATGTCATTAGAGGGGGCTGTGGTTTTGTGTAAGGTTGTTTTCTTTCTCTTTTTTTGTTTTACCCAAGTACTCTGAGGGAGACATGCAAACAGAATTGTCTCATTAAAATATAACTTCTGCATTTATGAAGAACGTAATAATTTTTAAACCTTGTACTAAAAATGTTAAAATAGTTCAGAGGCTTGTACTTATGGGCAGAACATGATCCTTATAAAAGAAACATTCAGTATGAAGAGATTTATAGTTATGCAGTATCAAGGTTTAAGAAACGTTAATAGACATTTTCTCTAGATGTTTTTTAAGCTCTAAACAAGGGACATCACAGGAAAAACTTGATAGAAATGACGAATTGATAGTTGACAGCTGCAAATTGACCAGCAAAGTGATTTTTTTTTCTTTTTGGTTAATGTATTGGCTTAAGTAAAAAATAACGTACCTCAGAAAAAGACTTTACTTGGTCTAAGATTCAAATCTGAATCTGTTCCTAGTACTGCCAGAAAGAAACATTTTTAATAGCGTTTTGCTATAGCAACATTTTCTCTTCCCTTCACAGAAATATTTTTTTTTTACACTTCATTTACAGCCAGCACAGAATCCTCAGCACTTCTTCTAAGAGATAATCGCACAGGAAAGGGAGATGATAAAAGCAGCCAAGGACAGTAAAGCCCACACCACACAGTCTTGGGAATTTTCAATTAGGTCTCCCTAGGCAGAGTGACTGTTTTCAAGTTGGCCCATTGAGCATTAGAGCCTTTAGATTTGAGTTTATAGTATATAAACTAGGAAATTTACTGCTTAGTTTATTTGGTATCAATTATACCATTGCCTAATACAGATATGTCCTTTTTTGGATGAAAGAATGAACCTACAGAAGCTTATACTGCAGGCCATGAACTTTCCTGGAAATTTGCTCTTCCCAGCAGAATGTTGTTCATGGCAGGTTTCTTCTGCCTGAAAGTTAGAGTTCCTGTGTTTGACTGGTTTTCCTCAAATATTTTTCAATTCTAGGTGTAGAAAAGCTAATTGTCTAGCCTATTAAAAAAATTATCTTCTCATTGGCAGTAAACCTATGTTGAATCAACAGTTGCAAGATGGAATGCTCTTCTGTTTTACTTCGTGGTTTTAATTGTAGTTTTTAATTTTATTGCTACAATAAATATTTTATTTTTGTATGCCAGGATGGCATAAGAGGTAGCAAGTATGTGAAATTCAGTCCCTAATTCACATTCTGAGGTTATTCTAATAATGATAAACAATCATCTAACTTATTGTCTTGCAATGCAGTTCTAGTTCATGGTTAAGATGTGCTGATACCACACTTTCTAGGGAACTTTGAGAACTGGAAAGTCAAGAGCAATTAATGACTTTGAGAAGGTGGAAGAACTGCAGATATTGCTGGAAATTCTTCCAACAGCAGCTCTTACTAGGATATTTAGAGTGACATGTAATATATCATTTTTAGTAAAAGAACATTCTGGCTTGGCTGTCTGAGGAAGCCATGGGAAAGAAATTCTGAAGAGAAACATGCTGATGAGACAGAAGCCAACCACTAATCTATGATCTGAAGGTCTGCATAATTTGCAACCCCAAAACATTTAGTCTGAGTTCCAGATAAAAAATCTATCCCCTTATTTCATTCCCAGTATTCCTAAGGTTGCATGAAGTTTGATATATTTTCTCTAGACGAAAACTTCAAAACAAAATTGTTACCACAGATTAACTCTTTCGGTGATACACTGTTCTGCAGAAGGTGATTATTGCCATGATTTACAAATACTCTGTGTTAAATTACCAGAAAAACAAATAAAACATCTTGCTTTATAGGAACCTTGTGCTACTGATAAAAAGCAATACTTTGGCAAGGCAATTGAGCTTCCTTTTGGAGAAGGTGGCAGTGTTTGGAGTTATGGGTGTTGTCACTATGTCTGCCTGAACTCTGACCATGATCTGTTGACTGTTCAGTGTTTGGTCTCGAATATTCAAGAAATGTTTGCTCTCGAATATTCAAGAACAGAGTATCTTCCAACTGTGCAGCAAGAATACATGCATGACTTCTTTGATCCATATTTCTTGTTAAAAATCAGTTGGGTATCTTCAACTGGTGCAAAAGGCCTGCTTATGATCTTTGATATTCATTGGTAGATTAATAATGTTTTATTTTCTTCTTTCATGACTTTCTCCAATTTACAATGAGTAAAGTAAAAAAGTGAAGAAGAGAGGAAAACTTTAAAGGAATCATCTTCCTCCCCTCAGACATTCACTTACTTGTTTGCTAAGCAACAGTGTGCATAGATTAAAACTGCCAGTGTTTAGTTAAGCAAAATGGAACATTTTGAAAAGGAATATGTGCTGTGACTCAGTGAAACTATGAACCTTTGGGCTGGTGGAAAGCCAAAATCTCTGTGTTTACTGTTTCTGTGGATCTGTATGCTGGTTTTAAGCTCAGCAAAGCAACATGTACCTGTGTTCAGTTTCCAGAAATACTGTTTTGTTATAGAGATCTTGCTGAACTGGGACTGAGTTTGAGACAATAGTTTAAGTTCTACAGTTTGTGAGATACAATGTGGAGCCTATCAAGCTGTCATAAATGTATTGCTGAATCGAAGATGCTTCTTGCTCCTAAGACCTGTATTTAAATTTAATATAGATCAGGCATTTAAGGTGTAGTCTGAAAGAAGAGAGGGAGTTAAAAATTCCTACTGGCTTAATAAAGGAGCAGGTAGGTTTCAATCAATATTTCGTGTTATGAGGCCAATTAATTTCAAGGGTAAAGGACTCTGAATTTCAGCAGCACTACTTACCCTGCAGCAGTAATACTTACCCTGGCTCGTATCCCATGAGAAAACCCAAGACTTGTGAGAAGACAAATCAAAGCAAACCTTAATTGTTGCCCCCTTCACTGTAAGTCAGTTAAAGTGCATGTAGATTGCTTAGTGATGTATAGGTTCTTCTCATTCAGGTCAGTTTTTGACTGCAGGAAGATTAAATTGAGGGCAAATTTTTTGCCACACCTTGACCACGTTCATTTTGTCATGAAGAGTGATTTTTTCAAAGGCACGAGGAACAGAAGAATCCCTCTAGTCTTTAGTCAGTCAGTTCACTGGTTTCTTAGGGAGGAACCTTCATGACCAGCTGGAGCTGACAAGACATTTTGCTATACACTTGTCTTAGATGATGCTGACTCATCAAGACTGAAAAATAATTGTTTTTGAGAAATGCTTCTTTTACAACAATTGTTTGGCCTAGAACAAGTTTTAAAAGTTTCACAGTTTTCCTTTGAAATGTGAAGATAATTCTAGTAATTAGTTTAGAATAAAATTATATATTTGAAATCAAGCATTTAAAAATAGCAAAAAACCCCATTGTTTTAGATTGAAGTAAATTGGGATTTAGGTCTAAAAAGAAGTTTTGACCTATTGCAGAATGAGTTTTTTTCTGAACTCCAGGACTTTCTCAGTTTCTGGAAAAGACATTTATTTCTCTCCCCCCTCCATGCCATCCTTTTTCTGAATATTTCTATTATTTTTATTATTTTCAAATTTTAAAGTTTAATGTTTTTCAAATTTAGTCTACAAGATGAACTAATGAGGAAGAAATCCACCCAGAACAGTATAGTCCCCTTTCCAAGTCTTTAAGAAATCCACACACTGTTAAATGCATGAGTCTTTTCCCCATCTTCTGCCTTTTTGTTTACTAGATCAAAGAAAGTTTAATAGATCAGAAAAGGTAGGAAGTTCAACTAAAGAGTAAACTTTCACTCAGATATTGACTCTGCTGAGGAGTTGAAGATGGGAAGGTAGTGGAAATAGAAGAAAGTTTTCAATAATACTACCTGCAACTGCTATAGCCAATGCCATAAATCCAAACTCTCAGTGAAACATCTATTTTTCTGATCTCCCTCTGGTTGATTTTGTTCTCATTTATATTTTTGCATATTCACTTCTGAGAAAATGTGCTTCCTAAGTTTTCTGGGAAAAATCCTAAATGCAAAGAAATCAATGGCACAACTTTCACTCTGTCCAGACTTGCTTGCTATTTCCTAGAACTTTTTTGGTTCAACTGACTTGTATTTATACCAAAAAGACCTGTTTCTCATGCTGTCCATATCGGAATGATTATCTTAAATTTGTCTTGGATTCCACTCTCTTACAGTATAATGGCAACTATTATAGGTTATTTAATAGTTCTTCAAAGTAACTGTGCGTATTTATTTATCAGCCATCAAAATACTGTGTGTATGCTTATGAAAAATCAAATGTATATGAGTATTTCTTTAAAGTGATTCTGAGATTTTATTGGCAGCATCTTTGCACAAATCTGACGCTAAGAACATCAGGAAGCTCATGCAGGTCATTATTATTTTTCCTCAACATTGCAATGTTGCAATCTTTTCTTTGCATCAAAATTATGGTATTGGGGATTTGCTGAGAAGAGGGATAATCAAGAAAGACTAGTGTTTTCAAAAGTTCCCTTACCTGACTAGCTGAAAATAAAGATCATATTTGAGAAATAGTTTTTCTGATGTTTGAGTGATTTAACTCATTTCTAACTGTTCCTAGAGTCTTAGAGCTCTAGAGAGAGATCTGTCTGCCCTGGAGAAAGTCTTTAATGCTGAAAGAACTTCTGCCAGTGGTCTGATATAATCATTACAGATTAGATGTTTCTCCTACTTTGAAATGTACATTGTACACTCTAGTTCTACTATGTTCCCTGCATGGGCAGGGAATAATTTTTAGTAGTCACCAATAATACATTGTTGGTAAGTGATCAGATAAAACACATTTTGTGTAACAAGTATACAAACTAATGGTGAGAATATAGAGCATTCAAACTCAGGGCTTTGTAACCTTGCTTCTAAACTAGATAACTCAAGTGTTTATGGTGGCACTGGGTGACCTAGGTATACATCAAACAAAAATTCATCAGACAATCAGGCTATTTATATCAAACCATGGTGTGCATTTATTATATGGGCACACATCCTTTATTAGACCCTTCTAATCCAGCTGCAGCAAATTGTCACATTAAGTATGAAGTGGAGTAAGTCATTCTACATCCTGAAGAAGAAAGAGAAAAAACTGTTGGTAGTAACAGCAGTGACTGACCTTCACATTTCTATCACTCTGCAGAAGTGGACGGCTGACCATGGCAGCTGAGTCATGAGGACTTGCTGCACGCAGAGCTCTGCATTATGCTGGAGCTTCTAGCATCCCGACATGCGAGATGTCTCAGTAGTTACCAGAGCCAGCTTTGAAGTTGTTCATCAGATCATTGGGGTAAACTTCCTTCCATTTATGTTCACATAGAAGAGGATCTATATGTGGACTTTTTTCTGTTTAAAGCAGCCACCCAAGGTTTTATTGTAGCTTGTGACAATGGTAGGAAGAGAAAGGGGTCATTGGTTCAGAAGGTTATTTGTATAATTTCTTTGGCTTCTAATCAGCTTCCCCTTTTATACCTAGAACACTGCTTATGGCTCCTGACTATATTCAGAATCACAAAACTGAAAGCAAAGCTGGTTTATTTAGCCTTTGGGGCTTTTTTGCCCCCATGCTACTTACAAGCCAGTCACGATTTGGCCCATAAATTGCTCAGTGCTTTGCACTTTTGGAGCAATGATTAAGGACACTGTCTGTGAATAAGCTATTTGTACTCCACAGTCATCAGCAAAACATCGTTAATAGATGTTGTAGTGTTTGGCTTTGACTTGCCCTTTGCAAAGTTCGTATAGTCTGCCATCTGAATCATAGACAGCAGATGCACTGAGATCTGATCTCCCTGCTATTTGCCAAAACTGAAAAGATATTAAACATAGGGAACAGCATAGACATACCTGACACTGCTGAGGGTAGGCCATGTCATTTAGATCCACTTCTCAATGATTATCTTTTTGTACATTGCACAGTGAGTATGAGGTATTAGATGACTATTTTTTTAGGAACAAAACATGTCGAGCCATGAGTGTTCATGAGCCTCTTCTGAACACTCTGTGAAATGCTTTTTGTCAAACTGATAAATATCAAATACTGATTTGTGTTGTTTTCTTGGCAGCCCTCTTGAATTTGTCAAGTTTAATGGATCTTCCCCATGATGTTTCATTTATCATGGAATCCATAGTAATTTTCAAGTGAAATGTCAATCTTATGATTGAATAACAAGTTCAGCACTAGTCTGGGTAAAATTTGCCTGCTATTGATTAAAGTCAGGTTTCTCTGTAATTATGGAAGAGTGATCTGTCACCCTTCTTTTTTAAATGATGTGTCAATAATAATCTCAAAGAATAGTTTGTTCCTCCTGTATATAAAAAAAGGTTTTATAACTAAGAACTGGGGACTGAATTTACACAGTTTGATACTGGTGTATGTAACCACTTACCTCTTGGATACTGGTACCTCTTAGCGCAAGGTTAATAGATACTTTTAAGGAAATTATGCAAAGGGATTTTGTATTTTCACTCAGTAGAAGTCCTTCAGGAGGAAAAGACTGAAAAAGGAGAACATATCCTTCATGGTTACACTGAATAAACAGGAAGAGCTCCTTCACAATCCTCAACCACTCTCATAATTTCCAATGTCAGGAGTGAAATACTTCTCTAAAAATTTGCTTTTCAAAATGAAGGTCTGTTTTTCTCACAGTTGCTGGTGCAGTACACTTGATGAACTCCAATTTCAAGGCAAATCCCTTAAACAGACTTTTCAAATCTCGTTCCAAAATGAACCAGAATGTCAGAATAGTTGTATTTTTGAGCAGACTAGCAAGGAGTGATATGTGTCTTGTAAGAAAATGCTATGTAGTTTAGGAGTGTATGCTGGAATATACTTCTCCCTCCCCCTCCTCCCCCTAGCTTTTTTTAAATGTCAGGATTATACTTAGTATATTAGCATAACTTAGTATGCTTGAATTTTGAGGGTCTATATTTGTAGAGATTTTCTTTTCAGAGGGAGTGCTGTCTCTGTTCCTTCCTCTGAAATAGATATCTGAAATAAACAATGGAGTTATATAATTTTTCAGTAAATTATTAATTTTAATTTTTCATATACTTTGATAGCTCTGAAGGAGTCAATATTAATGCAGCTCTGTTAATGTAATAGAGTGTATCAGTAAATAAGTAAATGCCTATGAGGAGCTGAATAAATTTCAGAATTGTTTACTATCTTTTTTATGTTAGTCTCTATATTCTAGCTAGTCATCACTGTAATACACTTAGATTTCTTGTTTGGAGTCTTTAGCTGGCGACTGAGTGGTTTTGGTTTCTTAGTTGACTGGTTGGCTAGTCTGGATCAAAACAGGGAGGATTTTTATTGGTTTTTTAGATTCTCTTTTTCAGGGATTTAAAAAATGTTGTATTAGTATCTGCCCCAGGATACTCCGACGATTTTTGTCTTTGATCAGCTGTGTCTTCTCTCCTTTAGACTTACTCAAGTCTTGGCACAGAGCTGTGACAGTCATTTTATTGTTAGACAGAGAATATTATGGCAGGGTGGGTGGAACTAAAAGAGAACTGAATTTGTAGCTTTCATGTGAATAAAATGTTTGCTATTCAATCTTTTCAAGTTCTTGCAAAGTTAACTTCTTTTCTCTTCTCCTATGTGTCTTTCCACTGTGCTACTTCTCACATGCCTTCCTGATTGCCTTCTTTCACTTCACCCTCTTGCTGCCCTCCTATCCAAAATAACAGATTGACCTCTCTGGGGGGTTCACACTTCAGACTCTAGAAGTGGTCAAACTGAGGACTACAGTGTTTGTTCTAGACCAAGTACAGTAAATGGCAAGCAACTGCTTGCAAGAGAGCTGAGAGCAAGAAGTGGCTGTCTCATTAAGCCCAACTTTAACAAATTTTAACTGTGATTCTCGTCTCTGTTTAAGGCTGTCTTTCAGTGGTACAGAAAATCATTCTATAAGAGGCAAGAATGCTTAGATTCACTTCTGCTGCATGCAAGTTTTATTTAAAGATAAAGGAAGCTGATTCTGCCCTATAATTAATTTAAAGTCCATTGTCATAAAACTAACCGATTTAGAATTTGACCTGTATGTTCCACTCATATAAAAACTACTAGAAAATGTCCATTATTGCAGTGAAGTAAAACCTCAGAATGAAACATATTGACTTTCAGTATTTTATTTTGCTGTCACTAAGACAACTGTTAGATGGTTAAAATGGAAGCTTTCACCTACTATACTACTAGAAGCGTATCAGTTAATTTAACAGGAAACAGTTTCACAGAAGAGCAAAAGCCTGTGTGAGAAAGGCTGAAGAATAAGTGCAGTCAGGTATCAATGATATCCTTGTAGATGCCACAGATCTTCACAAGATACCATCAGAAAAGCTTGCTAAGGTACGCATTACCTAAAATGGCACAATTTTTGATCTCTCCATGGCTGAAAATGCCCTTTTAAAGCAGCCATGTTATAGTTTTCTTGTGAGCACTCAGAACCATAACATATTCTTTGCGACAGCTAGTGGGCAAGTAAATTTCCAGTAAAGCATTTACTGTTAAAAAGTCCATTTCAGGGACTTGCTCTGGCTTCCCAACAGTGATGACAATTGAGCACCAGACAAAGTAAGACTTTTGATACACATTGACTAGCTCAGTGCTTTCTTCTTATGATCTGAAATGCCGTCAGCAGAATGATTTTTGATGTCCCATAAATGAATGTCAGTATTCCTATAATCCTTTTCTTTTTTAAAAAAATATTTTTAGAATAAATATATCTTGTGGATGAGAAACATATTATGTCTAGAAAAATGAGAGAAACACATTGTTCTCTGGCCTAAGACCTGACCGAGCAACAATGCCTGAACGAAGGTATTGCTTGGTGCAGCACTAAGAACCATGGCTTCCTGTTTCACATGGAGATATGAGGTCCGTAGAGGAATGAAAACCATATAAACAATCCTCTGGTGAGAGAGAAGAGGCAAAAGAAGATGGGAATAGGGAGAGAATAACACTGGGAAGCCATGGAGGAAATCTTACCAGCTCATCTTCATAAGTGTTTTTTCTAGTCTCTGAGGAAACCTATTGATTCCTGCCTTCTTGTTAAACTTTCATAATATTTGTGGTGTTTAACTGCAGGGCTGAGACTACTTCCTAACAGCGTTTAACTTACTCTTTAACAAATTCTCCCCGTCCTGTACACTTATCTCACATGCATGTTATGTTATGTTATAAAATAACTTTTGATTTCCTGATTTCTCAGATAATCTAGGATTTATCTCTGATTTGGTTTTTTTAGGGATTTTTTTGTGGGGGGCAGGAAGAAAAAAGGTGACTATGAATCTGTATATATCACTGCATACACAGTGATATACATATCTTTAAAGGTTCCTTCCAGCCCAACACATTTTACGATTCTATGATTTACAGAAACAATAGATTTAGGTATCCTCTACCTGTTTACATGTGTTCAGAGCAGAAAAGGAGTTATAGATGTTTAGGTTTTTTTGCTACATCCATCATTCTTTATAGCTATATCTTGTTATCTCATAAACCCATATATTATGCTGCATTGATTTTACAGAGATTTCATCCTAATCTTAAACCAGGGATTATGATTTCCATTCCAGTGGATTTCTTAGAGTATAAAGTATACTTCAATGACAAACTGTGACTGCTTTCATCTTGTTAGTAGCAAGAAACACCCAACAGATATTTAAAGTTTTTCTTCTATGTTTCTGCTTTGGTGATGGTTATTCCCTAAAAATAAAATTAGTCAACTGCAGTCTAAGTATCAATGACTGCTTGAAATAATAATGGCATCTTTACAAGTATTAAAAGCACAGAAACAGAAGTGCACACATTTTCATTACATTTTGAACCAAAATCAGGAGCACTTCTGAGAAGTGAATTCTGTGGGGGCACAGTGTCAGATGTGATGGACAAGATTCAAAATTTAATAACTAGAAGTACTGGGAAAGAAGGAAAATTTAAGTAATGCCTAAAGATGCATATTTGGCTAAGAGTTTCTTCTTTTTGGAAGAGGATAGAAGGTTTCTTAAAAACTATCGTCTTTTTAATAAAGTAATAAAAGGATTTATCATCCTGAGATACCAGTCTCAGCTCCTAGTGTGTGTAGGAATGGCAGAGAAACAATTCCACTCTTCATTTGAACAAGTGTTGGAAGGAACAGTTTAGGGACACAGACTTTGCTCTTAAACTCTTAGCAACTTTTTGCCCATTATTTCAACACTATCAACTTTATTTCTAGAAATGTATTTTACGCTAACACACAAAAAATAAGTCAGAATATTATTTTCATGTTTAAATGAATATTCATTCTATTTGCATGAATATTTCCTAGTTTGTTTGAATGAATATTCTACTTCAGCAAATGTTAAATGTTTTTGTATTAATTAGAGATTATTTAACTGAGTGGTTTATCTTTCAAATATCTTCACTGGTACTTTGTGAGAGGAGGGTAGATTACCAGAAATTTCCAGTCTTGCTATTACTAAATCATAGTTCTGGTATAATTTAGATTAATGGAGGTAGTACTGGATCTTGAACACAGAAAGAAGACACATGAAGAAGGTAGAGTCACAAGAGGTGGGAATATACACTCTGGATATCTAAAAGCCCACGCTTGCTCTACAGAGGTGAGGTAACAGAAAATACAGAATTCTCCCATGAGATACTGGTCTCTCTCCACTGGGAAAGGGAATATGATCAACTAGCTTTGCCTATACAGCTTGATTTTTTCATCCCAAATGTGTTAAAAACACTGTCATCACACACTTGTTGCAAGTCTTTCCATGGTGAAAGTTATCTTCATGTAGTATACAGTATGCGAAGAAAGGATCTATAAACGAGCTATTTCAAATGAGTGAAATGTTTGCCTTATTCAGGAGTTCTTCTTACGCCTTAGAATTTTGTGGAGAGAAAAAGATGAGTGGGGAAAGGAGTACTTTGTGATGGACAGAGAAGCATGTGAGGTAAGTGGTCCCCTGCAGAGAAGCACTGAAAAGTGTCAGTGCAGTTTATAAAGACTTCATGTGCATAAAAGCCTATTTTTTATCCTGATGAGTAATGCTCTTAGTTGATCAATGAATACATTGTGATACATATTATCAAGGCACCGGATAAGAATATCTGTTGATACCCTGTATAAATCAAAAGTGTTATTATATGTATTTAATGCTAGTGATATACTGGAAGATTTGTCATTTATGAAAACTACTATGCTGCACTGTGTACAAGTCTAGATTACAAACAGTTTCAGACTAATAAGAAAGCGGGTGGATTTGGTTTGGTTTTTTTTTTATATATATCAGCCTTCTAGTACTTAAAGAGGGCCTACAGGAAAGAAGGTAAGGACCCCTTTATTATGGAGTGTAGTGATAGGACAAGGGATGATGGTTTCAAAGTGAAAGAGGGTAGATTTAGAATAGATTAGATATTAGGAAGAAATTCTTTTCACTGAGGGTGGTGAGAAACTGAAACAAGTTTCCCAAAGTAGTTGTGGAAGCCCCCTCCCTGGAAATGTTCAAGACGAGGTTGGATAGGGCTTTGAGCAACATATCTAGTGTAAGGTGTCCCTGCCCATGACAGAGGGATTGGAACTAGATGATCTTTAATGTCCCTTCCAGCCCAAACCATCTTATGATTCTATGGTTTTGATCCTATAGGAGTTTTATGTTTGGAAAGCATGGACATAAGAGAACATAGTACATAGTTATCATTGTGGCTGATAAGTTATTGGCATCAAAATAGCAAGCAATATTGCATATTTTATTTAACTCACCAAATATGTTCCAAGTTGTTAGTTATTTTATTACTATTTACTTAGGTTTGCTTAGCATGCAAAGGACTCCTTTGCTTTTTCCTTTTATTAACATGTAATATACAAACTGGCCTATTCATGGTTAGTATATTAAACTGGTGGTATATTACTGGAGGACATCCAAACTGGTCCAAAAGATATGCAAATATGTATATTAGACTTGAATCAGAGGATTGTCCACTATTTTCTTGTGTATTGGTGACAATGCTGGTCCAATTTTTCATAGAACCGTGCCATTTCCTGCCCTTTGATGGTGTTATGAATAAAGCAGAGAAATTCAGCTGTGAATTTGTGGTAGAGGAATGAATTGCTTTCAGAACAAGAACAAAACAAAATGTGTTTCTGTTGTCACTCTGTGCCAGTGGGCAAAAATAAGTGCTATTGCGACTGTGATTGTCTCTAGAATGCCAGACAATTTATGAAGAGCAGATCACAGGGGTAAGAAAACAAGCAAACTGTATTACTGTGTTGCAAAGTTTGTTCTAAATTTTGTAATGTATTAGGCTTTTAACTGGTAACTATGGCTTTGAAGTACATTTTTGTTAGAAAAGTGTGGTGTCTTATCAAAACTCTGAAGGTTTGTAGGTTTATTAATGCTGTTTGATAGGTAGCCATTTTTCTAGTGAATATATAATGAAGATTATACTCTGGCATGCCCAGCAGTAAAGGACAGTGCGGTTGAACATCTCCAGAGAATGCCATTTGATATATAAATATTTTCATAAACGATAAACAAGGAAAAATATAAATGATACCTTTGTGTTGACTTATAGCCTGTCATCCAAAATATGGTTTAAGAATAGAGTGGTCTGTGTGTGAGGGTTCAAAGAGAGGAAGCCTTTGTGGCTAAATGAGGAATGACGACTGCTTTCTCCAGAGAGACTGGCAGTTCCATTCACACTGGTGAAAAATTAAACAGGGTGGGGACACAGAGAGTCACTAATCCCAACAGGGCCCTTACCTAGATTGCTCTAGTACTCTGATCTAAAGTGCTGAAGTGACATTTTGGAGGAGGGAGGTTGGACTAAATGACTTTTAAAGGTCCCTTCCAGCCCAACACATTCTATGATTCTATAATTCTATGATTCTATGATTCTGTGATTCTTGTCTTCATTTGGCTATTGAAGTACTGTAAGCTCCAATATGTGTGTGCATTTCAGCTTCCTTATACTTGCTGTCAGTCCTCGTGGATGTTTGAAGAGACCTTATGGGAAGTATGAGAAAAAGGTTCATGGAGGTTAATGTGGTGGTTATTTGTACTCCTTGCCTTCAGGTGTGGGTCATATCTAGATAAGACAGACAAAGAAAATACCAGGGGTGGAGGATCCAACAGGTAGCTTTTCATTAGAAATAACCACACCAAAAAAAAGCAAATAAACAACTGTTCTGTGATTCACCATTCTCCGAGATTAATTTTGCAAATTTGTGTCCAGAACCTGCTATCTTCTCCTTATGTGCTTAAGACCTAACTTTGTAGTGTCAGTGGACAATGATGCAGTTGACGGTAATGCCAGTTCTTGGTTGTGCCCATTCAGTCATGTCAGGAAGAGCACTTAGAATGAAAAAGCAGTCAATGTGGGCTAAAGATATTCTGGAGGCTAAACGAAACTACTAAAAATTAAGGGGTCCTAACAAGGTTTTCTCCTAAAAACACTCATCTGTTCAGATGGTAGTCTGTTAAACTGCATTCCAACGAAACTTTAAGGCTGAAATCTGAGTCCAATAATTTTATGTATTGATGAGCTGCCCTGCTGTCATCTATCTGCTGGAGTGTGGGGCAGGTGAATGGAAAGAAAGGAAACAACACAGTTTTTAAGCTGTATTTATTCTCTGGTCACTGTGTGCCTTCGGAAGAAGCTGGAAGTACTCCACTTTGTTCTAAACCTAGCAATAGTGGCCCATGCCTCTAACCAAAGACACAGAAGAAATGGAAGAGTCTAGATCATGAATAAAATGCACCAACTCATGCTAGCCTCTGGATCAGTGTGGGAGAACTATGGAGCTCTTGTGGGAGAAAAGCTATGGAGAATAGTAAGTTTTCAGAATTTGAGATTTAAGCAAAAGCCAACAATTTGGTTGTTAACTATTACCAGAATAGAGAATCATAGAATCATAAAATGGTCTGGGTTGGGAAGGACCTCTAAAGGTCATCTAGTCCAACCCTACCTGCAATGAGAAGGAACATCTTCAACTAGGCCAAGTTGCTCAGAGCCCTGTCCAATCTGATCTTCAGTGTTTCCAGGGATGGGATATCTACCATCTCTCTAGGCAACTTGTTCCACTGCTTCACCAGCTAGTCTAAATCTACCCTCTTTTAGTTTAAAATCATGAGCACTTGTTCTTTCGCTACAGGCCTTAGTAAAAAGATTCTATCTTTTTTCTAAGTCTCCTTTATGTACTGAAGTCCATAATAAGGTCACTCTGGAGCCTTCTCTTCTCCAGGCTGAACATCTCTGACTCTCTCAGCCTTTCTTCATAGGAGAGGTGTTCCATCTCTCTGATCACTTTTGTGGCCCTCCTCTGGACCCACTCCAACAGGTCCATGTCCTTCATACTCTGAGGACTCCAGAGCTGCACACAGCACTGCAGTCAAGGTCTCACAAGACCAGAGCAGAGAGGGTAGAATCACCTCCCTCAACCTGCTGGCCACGCTTTTCTTGATGCAATCTGAGATGTGACTGGCTTTCTGGGCTGTGAGTGCATGTTGCTGGCTCATGTCCAGCTTTTCACCCACAAGTACCCCTAAGTCCTTCTCCACAAGGCTACTCTCATCCCTTCATCTCCCAGCCTTTGATGATACTGGGGGTTGCCCCAACCCATGTTTGCTTCTTAATAAATTTGATTGGTTATTAATAAATTTGAAAGAGTGGATTTATGTCTGCCCGGTGTGTATGCAGGAGTACTGCACTAATATCTGTTACTTGATCTTGTTTTTCTTTTTATTTCTTACTCTGAAAGATCTGTCAGAAAATTGAATTTATAGGACTCTAAATTTGTACTATTTAAATTCACTTGAAAGTAGAGTGTTTTATTCTGGCAAGTATCTTAATATGTCTCTTACTATAAGGTAGAATTTAGCTGAGTCTCCAAAAGTAGTCTACACTCAAAGCATGCTTTGAATTTAGCAGAAAGTAGCAGGCAAAAAGTCTTTAATCTTTTTTTATTCTATGGATCTTCTATTTCACCTGTTCAAATTTTCTATGTCATGGTTGTTGAGGATGCTTGGTTCCAGGTGTACTGCAAAACAGGTTGCAGAAATAGGCACCCTAGAATATACAGTTACAAATGCTGTTGCCTCTGAAAGGGATAATTAATTTGAGTACAAGTTGTTTCAAATGTGTCTCTGAATCGCTAAAAACACAGTGCTCTTTACTCTCTGCTAAGGCAGGAATCTCTGCACTATACTTGATCATGCAGTGTAAGTGTGATGGCATACCACAGTATGGGCTAAGCTGTTTTTCTTATGTTGAAATCTAGTTGTAACTGTTTGGTCATATCAATGAAAGTTGATGGCTGTCATGAATGCCAGTCTACCAGCTTAGTTCATGAATGTATTCTTCATGTATTATGCACAACTCAAAGTCTGTGTGTGTGAATCTAAGGGAAATATTTACTTAAATAGCCCTATTATTCTTCAGATGACTGTAAATACTAATGTTCCCTCCTTTTAAGACCTTAACAAATAAAAACGAGTTACCTTGGCCTTTGGTTCTGCCACATGCGAGTAGTTTCAATATCTTCATTAACCTATGGAAAATGTTTATAAATTCTCACACAATTGCTTTGCTCCTTTTCCCCTCATTAGAGTGTACTCTTAATGGGATTAGCTCAGTACTTTATGCTCTGAATGTCATCTGTTCTAAGTTTTTCTGCTCAGGACTGAAAATAAGGAAAGATATTTTACTTTTGATAGGCAATTCAAAGAGTCTCAACCCATTACTTGCTCAATGCTGCTAAAGATTCCTCTAAATTACTAGTGAGTATAAGCCTGCTTGACCTTGCTCTTGGGTTTTTTTTTCCTTCTTCTCCAACCCTAACTCTTACAAGAAGGTAATCTATACTATTCTTGTCCTTCACAATGGCTTTTTTTCAAGTGTTATGTGCTATATGTATATACAAATATATGTTCTGACTTGAATCTCTATTTGATTTCTGTTGCTGTTTTTGCTTCTTGTAGTAGCTTGGAAACTGTGACATGTCAGATAACTGTTACTTTTCCTGGTCCATCGGACACTGACAGAACAGTGACTTTTTCATTGACTAATTTGAGGTCTTTTAGCAGCCTCTACCTAAGCTTTATGCTTTACTGTTTTTTTATCCTAGATGCCAATAATAATCCTAACTCTTGCCAAGGATGTGATTATTTCCTCTTTCAAAAAATGAAATCGGGGGACTAGGTCATCAGCCTTGCACTAATCATGGCCTTTTTTCTTTTGTTCTGTGACCTTCTGTTTCATATGTTTTACTGAAAAACATGAGATCTATATATTACATTTTCCGTAAAATTCAACATTCTTCCAAATACTGAAATAAAGTATGTGCAGAGACAGTGGATTCTTCTGAATATACCAAAAACTGCTAAGAAGACACAAAGCACAAAAGAAATAACTGTCCCATTTTGCAAGACTAGTGTTGTAATCATCCTTTACTATATTTGGCAGTTTCATAACTTTTTGCTTTTGTTTGAGGTACTGTGGATACAATAGCTATTACAGTTGATCAGAACTGAGGAATTTGACAGAAGTATGATTATTCAGTTGCAGTTTACTTACCTATACCTGCCTGACACTGAGTAATAATCTGTTTGATATTAGTGATTCGGTACATATTGTGTACATAAAGCAGCCTAGTTTGAGGTTCTGATTTACTATATCTATTGGCATGGTCATTTTCTGTCTGAATCTACCATCTTTCACTTTTTGTGGTCAGACTGACAAGGCAGTGGAAAATCCATTCTAGGTATTTACCAGATGATTTATAAGCACTCAGCAAATTATGGTAGGGCCTGACTTTGAAGTATACGCGTTTGCCAAACCTGTTGTTCTCAGAGAAATTTAAAAGATTATAAAAAAAAGGGAGCAGACAGAAAACTAGAAAGCTTGAGGGAAATAAGAATCTTTGGGTGGGAAAAATACAGACATATGTTGCTTAACTTGGCATCACACTACTTTTTATATCATTATGAAGAACCCTCTGTTCAGTGTTTTTAGCCTTTTCTATTAGCCATTAGTAAAACATCAGTTTGCATTCTCTGTATCTCAGCCAGGTTCACAAAAAATGAAATTTCTTAGAGGCTTTGCAGCATTGTTTCTCTTAACATTAACTCCTGGGAAGTGCCCTTGTGAATTACTCTGTAATTTGAAGGACCTGAAATATCAAACTGAGGTTAACCTTCTGTTAAGCTTTTAGCTGCATTTAAGAATTAGGAATCTAAATGTTGTGGGGTTGAGTGTTTTTTTGTTTGTTTGTTTCTTTCTTTACAGTTCTCCATTTCCATGCTTAATGAAGAAAATAGTTAAAATCCTCTCAACAGGACAAAAAAACCTGAAAACGAGCTTGAGGAGTTTTCAAAATGCTGTTGCTGATTAATTAGATTTGCCATAAAAGCATGCTGGTATTATTCTCTGCCCTAGCTAAAAGCACTGATAAACTACAATGACTGACATTTTCCAAGATAACGTGTTTCAAATGTAATCATAGGGCCTTCTTTCTCTGGTCTGTTTGTGTACAGAGTTTCCCTCTGCTGTCATGTCTCTTTAATCCTTTATTCAAATAGCTGTGACCCTACTAACCTCTGGGATCCAATCAAGTTCTTGCAGTTTCTTCGTGTTTGCTGTATGTTTGGTGTACCTTGATGAGACAGCTCATTAAAGTTGCTGTATATAGAGAACAGGGAGAACTCAGTAATCAGCTCATGGGCTATTTCTAGCTAAAAACGTTTGACTCAACTTGCTTCTGCTACTTTTCCATGTTCCTCCAGATACGTCTTAGCTATACGTTGGCAAGGTAGCTTCCAACTTCCCTAGTGTAGCTGTGGTTCCTCTTGATGGTGCAATATATGCATTTATTGCCTTCTGACAAGGGGTGTTCCCCTACCAATGGTGCCAAACAGAAGTGGCTTGGGATTGCTAGCACTATTCACCAGGATGCATCCTAGCCTTTTCCTGTGTCATCTGGGTCCTCAAACAAGAGGACAACTGGGAGGTGGGTGTTGTCATGTCTTGACAGCAGAGAACATCTGCTGAGAGCAAAAGCTTCAGCCTGCAACCATAGTGTACGTGGACCTGCACACATGCAGTTGTGCAGTTTTGGGACACACTGACTTTGCACTGTATGTAGATTGAATTATCCTATTTATTCAGTTTAATGTCTGTTTGTTGCAGAAATCTGGTCTTTGTAGCTGCCTGTAGCAAGGAGGTTGGGCCCCAGTGGTGCATACCAATAGTGCACCTAGTGTAACAAATTTCTCAGCATCTCTGTTACACAGGTGACACTTGCTGAAGTAGAGTCTAGGGTCATTATAGTGAAATACGAAATAGTGAAAAGGACACAGGGTGAAGGTGTGTCATCTTTATACTCTTAAGGATGGTACAGCCTCTTTGGTTGTGGCTACAAACACTGCAGTAAACTGCAGACTGTTCTAGTTAGATTTTATGTATAGGTATGGCTTCACATCAAGTGTTCTGCATGAATCATAAGGTGGATAAGATTCTTCCTGCTCTTTTCTCTTTCTCAACCAGCTGCCTTTACTGACACCTCCAGCTCAACCTTTTACTTCAGATGTCAGTGCTGCTCAGCCACTGAGAATCTTTGTAGTCTAGGATTACACAGATTTCTACTTAAGGTGCTATTTTATATCACGTCTGCAACTGAAATTATTCTTTTGCAATTGACAAGATCATCCTAGAGACGTGCAAACTTTGAAGAGGGAACCCACCGTCAGTACTTTGCAGAGAATTAATTTCATCATGATTTAAAGGACTTTAATGTAGATGTCTGCACTAAAACTAGTTTATAAAAATGAGCACTTCAAAATTAATTTGTTATTTTAGATGAGTATTCTTGAAAATGCTCTATTTCTTTTCTATTTCATATAAAAAAAATCTAGTCGGAATTGGACAGTGAGGAACATAAATGTCTCTGATATATCTTATTATATATATTGTGCTTGTGCCTAGCAGACCTTTGTTCTCTTACATTTTATGTTTATTAGAGTCAAGTCACAATGAAGAAAAAATTGACTGAATTATTTAGTGTATATTAGTATGTTTTTCCAACTAAAATGTTAATTAAACACTGTATGTTACACATGTTTAACTGTGCTGCTGCATAGTTATAGGTACATAGCAGTAGTTATCCAAATTAGTCTATCTGCATATGTTTGCATGCTGTATTTGTACTTTACTAAAAATACTTAATCTAATCATTTTAAATTTCTCATTGGGCATGAGTAAATCATAAACATAGTTTTCCAGTCTTTTACTGTGAGACACACAAGTGCAGCTACAGAGAGAACTATTTGATGAAGTAATGTAAAGTCAAGCGCTATGACACTGATTCTTTCCTTCCCTCCCATTATTTCAGTCAAAGTTTTCTTTCTGGTATTTTTTATACCTAAAACTGGAGTAATTAGCTTAATCAATATAATTACTTACAGAGAAAAGTACCATCGGGATGAGTCAAGAGGGAAAAATCTGTCTGTTCTAGAACTGCAAGTTTCTCCACTTGATGTATTCAATGGCTCATCAAGATCTTGCCCTCCTTTTCAAACATATTCAAACACACAATGGCACTGATTGAGCATGAGAAGAACAAGAAGTTCACCTATTTGTCATATGTCTGTTTCTGACGGTTTTAAATAGCTATCCAAAGAACAGAAGCTCATGATAACAGTACACCTCAGTTCCTGAGGAAAAACAGCATGATAGGTCACAGCAAGCCTGAGTGTCATTGCAAAGGCCCACTGACAGCTTTGCTTTTGTTTCAGATAGCGGAGGAGAGATAGAATGTGACTATTTTAAGTTATATTATCACTCCATAGAGAGAATGCATGGAGACATTAAAGTGACCTATTAATGTGTTGGAAGTCTTTGTGAGATGACAGTGCTTGCAACCCCACAGAAAGGAAGAGAGTAGCAGAATAAAGTTAATAAACTTAGGAAAAATCAGTCTTTTGGAAATGACAGACAGGGTCTCCTGGGAAAATTGTCTAGGTAATAAAGCTTTCCATACATTCTCTAAATGTGTTATGATAAAGTGGAATATACTAAAAAAAAAAAAGTAGAAATCTTTCCTAGTGTTGAATAAGGGATATGAAGCAGATGGAGAGGTTGAGGGTTTTTTTGTCGGTTTTGGTTTGTTTTGTTATTGTGTTTTGGGATTGTTTGTTTGGGTTTTGTTATTTGGGGTTTTTTTGGTTATTTTCCCAATATTTCCACAGTGCTACCTGTGGTCCTCATTTCTCAGTTATATTTTCAATATATTTTTTGTGCACTTTTTGAGCTCCTGGCAATTCACCTTTCATACATATTTTTTCGTATATAATCACTAATGATTGAGAATGTACTTCCATTACTTCTTATGTGCTTAAAGGCAATTCTTCTGAATCAGGATTGTATGTGAGGGGCAGAAGAATGGCTAAAGACAACAATAAAGAAATAGTATGAGCAAATAGATAACACAGGAAAGCAAACTAGCATGTAAAATACATAATTGGCAAGGAAAATGAAAATATTCTAATACACTCACAGAAAATTGGGAGAAATAAAGGAAAGTATCCATTTCTTCAAACTAGAAAAGTGAATGATAACTTTAAAGTCTTTATTTTGGCTTTCAGAATAAAGGCACATTGTATTTAGATTTCTAATGTGTTATTTTTTAATAGAGGCAGAGAAAGAATAAATTTAAGAGTTTATAGAAAGAATATTCTATTATTTCTTTAAAGAAATAATAAGTTTAGGAGTCTTTCATTAACTTGGATGTTTTTAATTGGCAAACTAAAGTATTTTTTTCTCAAGGGCTTAAAAAAGTGAAAAGCACTTTTCGAATCATTAATTACTTCTGAGAAATGACGGAGGACAGGTAAGATCCTAGGGGACTGAAGAAGAACATACAGTATATAGAAAATGTAGTTGAAGGATGAGGAAAAAAAATGAGCACAATATGCAGTACTAGGGAAGAAAAAACCTCTAAACTAATTATGAATCAATTTATAGGACCTAGAGGATAATTAAATAGGAAGAAAGCAGATGAATTTGACAAGAACAAATTGTGTCAAACAAAACTGTTTACTTTCTTCAACAGAAAATCATCATCTAGTGAATAAAGAGAAGGAGAGCAGTCTGTGATATTTTACGCTTGTAAGAATTTTGATGTCATCTTAAGTGAAACAAGCAAACAAACCAATGACCTATTGACCAAGTGAAACTACTATGCAGTAAATGTTCAGCTGGGTGATCCCTTGACCGCCATCCCACTCTCTGTGTTTTTTTCTCAAATATAAAGAGCATTCAGTAGGGTCCTTCAAAAAGGTTCATTGGTGCAGCTCTATCTAATATTTTCATGTTCAATTTTGCTGGCAGAATAGAGCACATACTTAGAACATCTTTGCATTTCACATTAGGAATATTTTAAGTGTCATAGGAAAACATCAGAATAAGCTTTGAGAAATGATGAACTGGCTGATCACTGGTACCGCAGTGGACTTGCACCAGCTGTCTAGCCACATGGCTAGAACAAGAAAAAGGTCCCCTAAACTTTTCAGAAGAAAAGATATCCAACAGGTTTGTAAGACATTGTAAACCATGAAAGAAATCAGCTCCTGTAAGTTTAAAAAGAGGAATATGAATGAGCTCTTTTACAAGATGCAGGAATCTCTAATACAAAGACGAGAATTATTTCCCCACACCCCAGTAGTAGCAGAAGAAAATAAGAATAATTTGTAGGTGTTGTTAACCAGTAAGGAAACCACTTTAAAAAAGATGAGGCTCATAAGACACTGGGATAGCCTACCAGAAAAAGTATGCAACCTCCTTCAGTTCGTGCTGGATGGAGTCAACAAATTTGATATTGGTCAGAGAAAATCTACGTGAGCTTCACTTCCTG
>NW_009698332.1:37617-49203 GCF_000703405.1 Apaloderma vittatum
AGGGCAGACTTGTGGATCTTGAGACCTTTTCTAGCCCTATCTTACTATGTTTTTTCTTATTCACAACTCTAAATCTGCTTCTTCTCTTTCAGCATAAGCTCTGTTTAGTTAAAACTACTGACAGAGGCTTTGTAATGAGAACAGACTGTTCAATAATTCAGAACACACAATGACTTGTGTGGGATGACTGCAGGTACGTTGCCATTGCTGTCAGCATTCATGCAGGAAAATAACTCATGTTAGCAAAGACTCCATGGAGACTTGGTAAGAAGTTAATAACCAATTATGTAATTTTACATAAATCTTAAAGACAGGTAAATACCAATGGAATAGACAATGGTAGAATACTTCTGAGATTTGGATTTGACCTTTTACCTCTGTTACTATTGCCATGCAAAGGACTAGCATGAAAACATAGTAAAATGCTTTAATCTATATTTTGTTATCTATTGCTGATATTGAGTATCTGCACATGGATTTAGGGAAGGTGATTATACAGAAAGAAATGGAATTTAGGCTTATTTAACAGTGTTATTAGTATGTTTTGCATAATTGGGTTTGGGATTACATTTCTGCTATAGCAGTCTTCAGTGAAAATGAAACTTTCAGGGATATAGTAATCTATTGTACTAGCCTGCTAGAAATAAATCCTGAAAAAATTGGGCTATATGCCTTAATTTTCCTTTTCCCTTGATAATCAAGTTGATTTGGAGTGTGCTGATTTCAGAAAAAGAAAACAAACCAAAACAAAAAAGTATCTTTGTGAAAACTCTTTCAATGTTATTGCGAGTTAGTAGGTTTTTTTTTAAAAAAAAGCAGCTAGGGAAATACCAGAGAATTTTTCACAGGGTAGGAAAATGTATATAAGTACATATTAAAATTTCAAACACATCTATAATTCCCAAAATAAATTTAAGAAGTGCCTTTTCTGTCAGTCTTGTGGTTTTATACAGGAGATAATGTTCTAGGCAACTATGCAAACGCTAACACAAAGTATTTTTCTTGCAGGAAGAAACTACAAGGTACTGGGCACTTTCCACATTAATAATACAGGCTGTGACTGCTTGTATATTTGGATTTTATATTACTTTACCATCTGGACTTATAAATGTCCACATCTCTACAGAAATAGACAAAAAGAACACTCCCTTTGAGGGTGTTTTCTTGTTAACCAATATTTTTCAAAATGCTCTTTCCAAATGAATTCAGTCAGTTCATACCATTTCACCCAGAAGCTGCCAAATCCACCTAGAGATATCCACATTTTAGGGTCAGTTATGAGCTATAAATCAATAACAATTCAGTCCAGTTCATTTATCTTCTACTTCCCTTTGACTCATCAGCTTCAGAAGAACAAAAAAAAAACACCAAAAGCCAAAAAAAACATAAAACCCACCAAAAAACACAAGAAAAACATTCTCTTTTTTGCAATCTTCAGAAGCAGTGCCCCCTCCAAATTTTGCCGGGCATATAAGATCTGGGCCATCAGTCAACTGGCACTTCAACAATAACCTGTATTTTGGGAACACTTTATTGGAAATGGGATTAAGAATATTTTCCTCTTTAAAACTATATACCTAGTGAGATGGAGTATATATTTCAGTTTTAGAAAAGTCTGAAGCACCCATGTATGCAGTCCCACGGCTGCAACTTGCTCACTGATAGAGGGATATAAGGAGCTTAATAATGTAACTATAACCCTCAGTAAAATAGTTAATGGAAGCCCTTTTTCAATTGTATTGTAAATATTGTCTTCAGAAATGCTGGGTGCTGTGTTATTATAGGAAGGGAGAGAATATAACAGGATGTAAAATTTTCTTGTACTGAATGTTGTGAGGGGGTGGATCCCATTTAGCAACTTTTCTTCTTGCTCTCCAGGAATCTTCTTTCCCAGCATCTTAACAGACTGTCAAGGTGTTGACCCAACTACGTCGAGTGGCAGGCTGCTTACCCTTGAACAATACATTTGCCAGGAAATTTTGTCTACAGAGTTGTTGCATTGGTATTAACACCTTTGGAAATTGAGGATTGAGGGGGAAGGGTGGAGGATTATTTTTCAATGTTTATTATGTGGTTCTGGTCACAAAAACTTCAGAAAAAACGAATGGATCTTAATGTGGAGGTGCAAGATGCACTGCCTTCTCAGCCTTCCTGTTAGTGGGAAAGTCATATTGTTACTATAGTTATCTAAGTGGAACGTTTGACTACTAGTCTGTTTCATCTCTTTAGTGATTCGTGTTTTTTTTTAAATTTGTCTCAGAGAAGTAGTTTAGGAAGACGAATTCTGTTCTCCCAGATCCAATTGTAAAGTCTCAGTACTTCAATCTTTCTTCACTCTATGTAATTCTATCACTGCTGTCTACTTGTCCTTTTCAAACTTCATTTCTCTATAACTGCCTCTTTAGAGGACTGATAAATATTCAATTTGTTAAGATCTTCTTCAGCTGTTACTGTTCTGCATATTTCCCTACAATGCCATCTTTATATTTTTATTTTATTTTTGACTACTTGCAAGTTTTCTGTGGTCTTGGTTCGAGCCCCAAAAGCAGATGGTGACTCAGCCAACATATATGAATTAATTTTGATTCTGAAGTTGTAGAACCATTGGTCTTTGAGGGCTGTATGTTTACAAGGGTTTTTTAGGAGGCTACTCTGGTTCACAGGCATTCTCACAGTACTTTGTGATACAACTTTTCTCAGTCGCATCAACACCTTGTACTATACTGGTAATTATGTAGCAAATGAGGAGTTTATATAAATGTAGGATCATATGACACCTCCCCCTACCTTCCACTCTCCTGCTCCACAAAAGAATTAGTGTTATCTTATTTAGTGTTATTTCAAGGGAAGTTGTCTGAGAACTGAACAGTTGCAAAAGTATCTGCAGAAACAGTCCTATCCAGAACCCTGCCACCAGGCACGTACTTAGCAACAATTCATCACATAACAAACAGAGGCTGTGCCTAAAGTGAAATGCAGAGGAGCTAATTACTGAACGGATTTGCCAATAGATAAGTTGACCATTAGTTTTAGACCACTTGCTGTAAAGCATTTAAAAATATTGCATTCAGTCTTGTGCTGGGGACACTTTGAATCCGTCTTCCAGTCTGTTGTAAATTGTTGAAATCAGCGGCAGAAACTGTTTGGGAAAAGAACACCCTACAGAATCTTTGCACAGAGGAATATCTGCCATGTAAACAACTGTTTCAAGAAGTTTTTCACTGCAGAGTAAATGCTGTGCAGAAGTTATTTGTCAACTATATTTTTTGCTGTCACTGTGGCACATTGGCAGAAATGATTGACTTTTACAGAAATTCTATGAATGCCCCGTAAAAGTCTCTAAGTTTTCGTATTTAAGAGTTTCTTTTAGCTGTATTCAAAGATGGAGTTATTTCCTCATTGTACTGTTGCTGTTAATGTTATGATCTTCTGATCTGAAAACACGTAGTTCTAGTTTCCCTTCAGCTATATTCTGTCTTCGGTATTTGCTCCAAGGGAATTAAGACTGGTAAGTGGCTGTTATACATATGGAAGTGCTTTGGTTTAAATTTCTGTCTCTGGATTTGTGCCTTGGCAGTTTTCCTTAAAATACCTTTAAAATGTATTTAAGACGGCTGAACACAGTGGTCCGTATAGTCTCTGCAGAGGATGATGACTGCCCTCCTTTTGTGTGAGGTGTGCTGGAGGAAGAGAAACAAAGATTTGGTTAGCATAGTTGGCTGCCATGGGCTGGCTTCTGGATGTGCTTTGTGACTCAGATGGTGATTGTGGTCTTGTGTGTCTCCATCCTGTTTGATCTGAGAGTGCTGAATTACTGTGTTTTTCTCTCTGTGTCTGGATGACTAAGGCTTCAGATCAGTTTTTTATCTTCCTGCCATCACCTCCAAATGGCTTCAGTCTATCCCTTGTTTTAGACTGTCCTTTGTTTTCCTACTCTCTGGTTTACTGAGGCACCACATGTAGACAAATATGCTGGGATCTTCATGATGGGCTGTGTCATCAGAACTTGCCATCCTTTTATACCTTTCACATTGTGTTCCTTCTGGTGTTCACATACCCATGCACTCCCCATTTCTAGCAGCTTTAAACATATCTATTACAAATCTCTGTGCAGAGTTGGAGGAAATTGTCTATTTCCCATGTATTTGGCAGATGCACTGTGCAGTGAAAATATGACAGGGGTAGCTTAGGGGCAATAGAGTGGAAATTGCTGGGATAGATATGTGTTCTCTTAATTTCTTCTTCTTTCAACAGCCACGTAAGGAGACGTGCAGTCCTTTAGCTATTGGATGTACGAGGCCCTAAGAAACAGCTTGCTTCACTGTGCTTTTGGCAGAGCTCTTCCATCACCAGAGAGCGTGTGGAAAGTGATACATGCAACTGTAACACCCTGTGGGAGCAGAGAACTGCCAAGAGCTTGTGCAAACACAGGAAGCAGCTGCCAGCAGCCTTCTTTTACTCTCTGTGAAACAGAGATACCATGAAGTACTAGGGAATAGAAACCTTTGTCTTCTCAGCCTGAAAATACTTCAAATGCTGGAAGGTGGTGGATCTAGCACTAGGACTTCCTCTCTCCAGCTCTTGCCTTAAGATTCCATTTCTAGGAAAGCAGGACACAAGCTCCATAAATAAGAAATGAGCAATAGATCTCTAGATGTCAGCTCATCTGTGTTACAGGGTTAATGGCGCTATAGATCTCAAGTGATGACTTCCTCTTGAAAAACACTGTTCCTTTTGTAGGTCATGATCTAGTACTCAATATTCAGCCTCCTCCTTCTCCAAAAAGCCAGAGTGTAGAGAAGGTTAAAAGTAGTAATAATAAAACAAATAAATTATTTTATTTAAAAAAAAGCTGAAATAACAGCAGAACAATGAAGTGTGTTGATAAGGTCTGTGCTGTAAATGTAAACAGGAGCGTAAATGCGATGGCAAATATTTAACCTGGAGCAGCTCACAATGGCACTGCTTTTCCTTCTGTGTGATATAAACAACTGCTGCTATTTTCAAGCTGAATATTGTTCTCATCACTGTTAGAATTATGAATATGGTATTTGATATTGTCATAAATCTCATAATATTGAGAGTTACTATGATCCACTTACCCTGTCTTTTGGAGTGGAATCAAGACAAAGAGGAATAGATGGTTTGTTCAAGTTCAGAACAGAAGTCTGCCACAGCAAGTATTTCATTCAAAACTTCCATGGTCTTAGTCTGCTGTCTCCTCAGCGGAGAACTTACAGGCAGTCCTCCTCTCACCAGTTCCCCAGCCTACTAGTAAACATCCCAGATAACTTCTACTCTTGTGTCACAAACTCTATATCACACCTAGCATGGGGAGTCTCTGTCTTTCTGCTACACTTGTGTGAGTGCTATGGAAGAATGAAGTATGGTCCAAGCTAAACACCACAGCAAACTGAAAATCGTGGCAGAACAAACTAAGCAATATAGTTTTGGTGCTGAGTTAAATATTAATGTGAGTTAAACTGCTGCTTACAATTTGGACTATCATGTATTTTAATATTTAACTCAGAAAGCCTTCTTTTTAAAGTTTCTTCAGTTAATCATGGAGAAATAAAAGACAAAATCAAATGCTGGCATGCTGCAGAAATCTAGGCAATAGCTTGAATCAGAGACACTTTCAATTCTGCTGTGAAGAACTCGGTTTCATAGCTGCAATTTTCAGAGGATCTTTACCATATTTTCTCCATCACTGTTCTTAGCATTAATTTCTTCCTGAATTCTAGTTTTGTCCCATTGTTTCTCTTTAGAGAACTGTGCCTTATCTATAAACTACTTGTGGAAAAACAGAATCTACAGCAATACGTGTATGGGATGCTGTTGCAATATGTCTTACTTGATAGATTTAGAAGTATTTCAGTTAACTAGTCTCTTGGTATATGATTTGGGTTTTTTTGCTCTAAAACATTTATTGTATTTACAAAGCAATATGTTATAATAAAAAAAAATGAGTCAATATCATCATCACACTTTTGATTCCTCATCCCTTTCTTCTCTATATGAAAGGAATATAGTCAGAGGATCAAAAAATCTGACAAATACAATACAATGCAAAATTACGTCTTAAAAATTACACCCTGAATGGAATCCTTGTAACATTTTACATACATAAAGATGCCATCCATATTTAAATCTTTTTTATCATATAAGCATGCAGTCTAGCTTAATTTGAAACCATATCCTTGAGAAAAACCATTGCTGATTACCCCATCTGGAAATGTATGAAAAGATGAATCTCAATGTATCTGAAAAATCAAATTCCGCTTTCTTCTTCAATCTTGAGAAACTACATTAAACATATTGGAGATGCAGAAAAAAGCAAATGAAGGCACAGCTTTTGGCCCACAGAAAACTGGACTGGGAGAAAGGAAACAAGACTTTCCAAGCAAGGCAAGAAGAATGGTGAATGCTAGACTTTAACCTGATTGTAATACACTAAGTTTGCAACACGTAACAGGGACTTATCAACTGCAGAGGTCAATCCACATTTTCTTGTTAATGAAACAAGTACTTCTACCTAAACCAGGTAGAATTTAAGGACTTGAGTCTTAGACTGTGCTCTGAAAATGTCCACTGTCCAACTGAGAGAGCAACTCAAACTCGTGGAATTTCCCTGAGCTTGATACCAACTATTTTTTATGGAATGGTAGTTAGGTCATTTGCCCAGGAAGTGAGAACCCTAGGTTGCATGTTTTCTTCTGCTTGTTTTTTTGGATCCCATTTCTAAAATCTCCTTGAGCAGTCAGCATCTTAACCATACAGCTATTGACTAATAGTCTTTTATTCTACTTGAATAGTAACATTCATCCCCATGTTCAACATGAATATGGGTGCTAAACTCTTGGGTTAAGAGGGACACCGAGCAAGAAGCAAATCACTCCATTTGAGTAAGCAGAGTGGTTACTGTGAAGTTAGGAGATGATAGGCATATTCCTGCTTGCTCTCTCACTTCTTGCTCTACTCTCTGACAGAATAGAGGCAGACACTGACAGACTGTATTGGTCTCTGACTACGGTCTCAGTCAAGGTTCCTGGGCACAAAGGCAACTGGGTTTCTCATACACCAGTGTGATAATCCTTTCCTGACATTTAGATACCGATGACAGTCTTTTTGAGATAAATGGCTTCACTATAGGGTATTGTGAAGTTCGAGCTCCCAGGGATGAGGTATGATGTCTCAGAATGCTCAAATCTGTAAAAATCTCTCTTTTTAAAGCCATTGATGTTCCAAAGCCTAAGTTACGCAGACTATCACTTCTGGACAAGACAGTCAGAGGCATCTGAGAAGTCTGGGTCTACAGTTGTCTAGTTTGTAAGCATCTTAGTCTTATTAAATCTAGTCTTGTTGACAGGAAGAATACTATTTATCTGCATAGGTTTGGTTAAGCAGAAAATTAATAGTCAAGCAGGACATTGAGAAATCCTTTTAACTTTCCCATTTTTGCAAAGAAACTTTCCCTCTGTGATTTGTTGAGCGTCTGTGTCTTAATGAGAAGAGACATTCTCTTTAATCACTCTTTTTTCTCCATGGGCCCAGAGGGCTTGGGGTAAAAGATAAATTTAAAAATATCTTCTCTGTACGTTTTACTTAGACCAGTGATGATGCATCAGTTCTTGAACCACAGAAGAGATGAAAAAAAGTTGTCTTAATTTGTTTTCTTTATAAATCTACTTATCTGTTGACTAGTTCATAGTGTTCTTAAACTGTGGTTTGAGGGGAAACAGAAGCTAATGTATGATAGATATAAATGTCTATCCATCTATCCTTCTATCTTATCTATATCAAGTATCTGTATCATGGCAGTATTTCCAATTAAATGGCAATGATACCCAAGAGTCTCAATTATTGTCTGGAATGTAAAAAAAATTAGAAATACATCTATAGAATTTCATAGATTAAAGAATCTCAAATGTTCTCACGAATCTGATGGTTAAACCTATGCAAAATTAAGGTTGTCCATCCCATCAGAAAGAAAGGGAAAGACAGGCCACTGGACCTGGTAATGAAGGGTTGTTCCCCCTGAGGCTCTGTCAGCCTATGTTCTTGCTCACACAGTACCTTCCATCTGTCTTCCAAGTATGACATATTACGGAAGTGCTCCACAGCTTTGAGTATTTTCGCAGTCATCTCCCAGTAGCATCTGTAAGACTTTTAAATATTTTTTTCTAGACTCTTCTTTTTTCACCCTTTTCTAACCTTCAGATGCTCCTAAATGCCCCTTTCTTCCTGGACTGTTGACTAACCTCCCCTTCTTGTGCAACTAATTCATGATTAAAGTAGATGCCACAACTTTCCTCAACTATTGTAAGTCTTGATCTGGCTTTTTGCTGCCCACCCCACCCTCCCTCAGGACACATGTGGGAGTTGGGATTCCTTCTCTCTTTCAACAGGAAAAACTTTGCTCCCTGCCACAAATGACATGAAAAGGAAATGATAAATGAGTTACGTGTGCAGCTATTCAACTCACACCAAGGATCTACAGTAGGAAATCACTGTTTTGGTTGCAACATCTGTAGTACCCCTGATTCAGGTGTATGAATGGAAAGAGATTGTTAGATCTTGGTAATGTTCAAGTAAGATACGTACTTGTAACCAAGTACGCATTTTGGTATTGATGGTGACTGACAGTCTGTTTATCTACAGTTATAAACTTAAGATTCAGGTTATGAACCCTTTATGTGGTTGTTAAAAACTTGTTAATCTGATAGGATTCAATAAAAGGTAGAGAGGTACAGTTATTTTGCTGATTCATCCTGTCAGCCAGACTAATATAATTCACTGGATCCAGACCAGGAGTGTAAAAATGACTGAGTTTCTCTCTGGCAAGAAAGACTCCATATGCTTTACGGACAGTAAAGTTCAGGGAGAAGATTATGTCAAGATTTATGTCTGCTGTTATTTAGGTTAATGAGGGAAATCTATCTGGGGGAATATATGCATGAGATCCAGTTGAATTAACTGTTTTTAGAGCAGGATGGAAGCCTACTAGGTTGCATATGTTGCTAGATATTTTCTTCTATTTCTTCAGTGAAAAGCAAAGTATAATTTCTCTTTTGTCCTTCTAATCATACTTTTCCTGAAGAAAAGAGAATTTTTGAGGTTGTAGGATCATGAACAATTTCTTTTTCTTTAAGATTTTAAAGGTTAAGAGCCTAAAGAACCTAATTATTACAAGTAGGAATGTGAAAGTCAGCTGAAAATGTCAATTTACAAGAAAAAATCAAATTGAAAAATGGAGTTACAAAGTCAGTGTACTTTTATAATGGTGATAAATTAATTATATTATTGCAGCCCATTAAACATTCCACTCATACATCAAAACCTTGGCAAGTAGAGGAGTTCTTAATCTGATGGTTTAATATTTTTATTATTTATTTATTTATTGGTATCAGTTTACATTCAACAGTGCATCTGTTCTGGGGCTCTGTACAGATGCTTGCCTGCTGTCTCTTTGCCAAACTGGAAGTGGTCCCACTTCAACAGTCTAAGTACTGAGAGAGAAAGCAATTAGGAAAAACTGTTTTCCCAGTCATGGGCAGGTACAAAGGCAACCACTGAGCTATCATGAGGTCATCTCAAAGGCAAAATAACATTTATTATCTTGGGAGGAAGGAGAAGAATTAAATTTTAATCTTTGACTGTATTCATGTAGTGCATGGTTTCTTATCTGAAATCACAAAGGCAGTAATTAAGGATATTTAAGTGAGTAAATGTGTGTGACAATCTACCAAAAATGATAGCGCAGAAGTGTGATCCTACTTGGGATGGCAATAATACCTTGTAAAGTAGTACCTGGTCTGGAAAAAAGATGAGTCTGAGCTGGCTTCTCTCATTTTCCCTGAATACACCAATCCTCTGTGCTTTTTGGTGCTTTGGCTGTGTACTGTATGTCCTTCAGGACTCCCAAAATGAACAATATTTGATGTTCCCCTGCAATAGCCCTTGAAGGAACCGAATACTTTGTCTCTTAAAGCCTGTAACTCAAAACAGACCTATGTATCCAGATGACCATTCTGCAGATCTCTGAATAAGAAAAAAGTGTTGAAAGCTATAGGGATTAGGGGTGACATTTGTTGTTGTTTCACCTTTCTTGGTATGGTTCTCTTCAGAGTTATTTCCAGATACAAGAGAAAATCCTATGGTAAGGAGTGACTAGTCTGTTGTATCTCACTACATACATATTCCTCTTTTCTCTGGGAAGGGGTATCTAGTCAGTTAAGATGACCAGCCACTAGAGAAAATTTATTTTCTCACAGTTGTTTGTTAGAAAGAAATTCTTTTTACATAGTGTAGAGAGCTTTTAAAGCTGCAAATAGAAATCCTGATTGTACTTAAAAAAAATGGCATCTGTCATTTTAAAGGTTGTGAGATGACAGCTTGTTGACTGCCACAAACCAGAACATTTATGTTTTAAATTGTTCAGTCACAAATGACGTACATGACAAGAGAGAAAAAGAAAAACAAAACTAAATTTGGCACAACCAAGGAGAATGAAGAACAGGCTAGCAGCAGGCTCATGGCCCTAGGTAACGTGTAGGTGATGAATGGTGACAGATGAAGTTTGATTCCCATTCCCAATTCAATGTATGTGTTAAATAAATTAGTACTCTCATCAATATCCTCTCGACTTAATTTACTTTGTGCAGCAGGAGCCCTCCCAATTCTTCCTCTTTTTAGCTCTATTCACATAGTGCTGTGACAGGGAACCCCTTGCTGACAGAGTGGAGGCACAGGGGTGAGTACCCCCAGGGACTTCAGAAAAGTGCTGACCTCTAGACAACAACTAAAGGACATCCAAGAGACATTGTTCCTGTTTTGGTGTTCCTGCTTCTTAACCTGAAAATTTGGTGTATGCTGAAATAATAATAAGTAGTTTACCTCTGTCTTGGCTACTGCTTTTCTACCTAATTAAGGCCTGGCAATGAAATTTCCAATGCATTTTTTTTTTCTTATGGCACAATGTAATTGTGATATTTAAGCTGGGTTTGATTATTCATTCAAAAAAGTTGGCAGAAATGGTTTTAACTCCATATCTGTGAAGATGTAGCCACATTGCATTGTGTTTTCATCTATCAGAGAGAAAGAAAATAAATATAAATAGCTTATTGTTGCAAGGATCTGAGCCCTGAGAATTCTCTACAAACTTTTTTGGAGTACCTGGGAGATTAAAAACGCCAGAACAGAAAATATGGCTTATCAGCTGCATTGCAAAAGAAATGGCATATCTAGAGGGAGCCACAGTCCAATATGCCTTGGTGCTGTGGTATCGTTCTGTGTTTTTTTTTTCTACAAAGAATCTTCAATAAAACAAATAGAAGTTTGAGGAAAAACTGTATTCCTTAAGATAAAACAAAATTTAATCAGATATTATGGATGGCTTGAATGTACTGTCAGAAACTTAGCAGTCAGGAATACAATCACAAACACTTTGGAGTAATACAATATTTGAAGTTTCCTGAAAAAAAAAACAAACCCTAGAAGTTCTTTTCAGAAATTTTTCATCATTTTCTAAGAAAGGTGTAATGAAATAGCACGATATGAGTTGTGGTCAATGGCTCAATGTCCACA
>NW_009698333.1:0-44985 GCF_000703405.1 Apaloderma vittatum
CGCCACCGCCCGCGGAACCTCCCCTCGGCTCTAGGATTTCGCCTTTCCCTTCCGACGTTAAAATATTTAGCTTCTTTTTCACCTCTCATCGGGAGTTTTTAGTCCTTTAACCCACCGCCGCCCTCGCCTCGGTACGAAGAGCCCATCCGAATACTTAAAATCTGCAGACACACCGGTCCCAGGAGCAGCAGTGAACCGGAGCCCTACACCAAAGATTTAATTTTCTTCTGTTGTAAAAAGGCGAAGGGATGGCAGCTATTCGGACCATGCAGCGTTACACGGATTCACGAGCAATTCGCATTTCTAGTTCAGGAAAAGGAGTCTGGAGGAAATGGTCCAGAGTTTAGCAAAGTGAAGTCTTACAAGGTGAGTTTGGATTGTGGGCAGCTGCTTCTGGGAAGCTGCCCTTTCTCTGCCAGGGCACACCTGCAGAGGGGTGTTCTTGATGGAAAATAGCTCCTGAAAAATAAAAGCAGATCCTGAAGGAACATACTGATTTTTGTGACTATTCTGTTTAAATTCCTTTTCTGCTTAGTAGACGTATTAAATATTATATTCTGGTCATTTCCTCTCTCTCCTGTTTCAAGATAGTCATTTCTGTCCCTCCTAAAACAGAGGCAGACCTGTATCAGGAGTGATACAGGCTGAGAATACAGATAATAGTTTCATGGGACTATATAAGGGGAAAAAAAAAAATCTATGTGAGGCTCTGACTGCAACAGACTATTTCTTTGGAGATTTTAATGCCTGATTTACTCAGGTCTGTCACTGACAACCTCAGTATTTAATTAGCCTCTATTTCCTCCTCTAGCCCCCTGTTTAGATTATTTTTTTTGTAGGTTACCAGGTAACTTCTAAACCTCCAAACAATATGATCCTGAACAGCTGCCTATGGAAGATTGTACCAGAGGGAGCGGCTAGGAGAATGCAGCAGTGCTAGAGAAAGGGGCAAGCTGGACCCACAGCCCCAAGCTCCACGGTGCAGAATTGTGCTTTCTCGGGAGCTCCCAGCTGCACAGAAAAAAAAAGGCTTCAGCTTCACTGACAGTCCTCACTCCCTGCCTGCTCAGTTGTGTATATCCCACTCTCTATAGCAAAAAAAACCCAAGGCCCAAGATTTCCTAACCCCACGAAAGCCCCAAAACATGGTCAGAGGAGAAACACCTCACCTGAGGGAGCCAGTGCAGCATTAGCTGAGCTGAAATGCTGTGACTGGGGCCAATTTCTGGCCACAAATCAGACCACCTGGAGCCAGCCCTGCAATCTGCCCTTACCCCCAGCTGTGGAGATTGCCTGTGTATGTATCACTGAAGGCTGAATCCTCCCTGGTACCTCCCAATTACCAGACAGCAATAACTCTTACCAGCCTCCTCGCAGTGCCGTGACAGCAGCACTGCAGCGCTGGGCCCACTGCCTGCACATGCCTGGGAGCGGAGTTTTCCAGCCGAGCAGCTCTGGGATGTGTTTGCTTTTGGCCGCCTGTTTCACGGCAGCCGGTGGGCAACGAAGTCTGCAAGGAAATCAGCCCCCCAAGTCTCCAGCCCAGCCTGCTGCCCAGTCTCCAGCAATGCAGTTTGCACTCCAGTGGCGCGGGGGTTAAACGGACCCACACTTGGAAACAGTCAACTTAATGACTGAGCCCCAAATTACTGGAAGTGAAAGAATAGCAGGCTGCCTGTGAGGCCAGGGTCTTGTGACCTGCCCCACCGCAGCTGCGCTGAATTTATCTGAAGAGAGCCAGAGAGGGAGAATCTGCCACTTCCCTCGATGAAATTTCACTGAAGTGGAATACATCACCCCAGCAGGGAATGACATTTTAAACTGCTTTAACTCGGTATCAATGTTCAAATTGATTAGCCTATTTCATCTCAATGGAAATTCTCACCTCATTACATTAGCGGCCAAACTTCAAATAATTTTTGAATCAAATACTACTTAAACTATTTCTAAATACTTAGCTGACAAAATTCATCACTTAATTTCAAATTACTGTCTGTGTTTTATGCTAAATTGTCAATGGATTAAATACCTAACAGTTCTGGAAGCGGAGGCTACCCAGCTCTGGGGTGTCAGGGAAACACATTTTCTCTCTGACTTGACTAATGTCTCGCTCCCAGCTAAGCAGCGAGCACAGACTCAAAAAAGAGGCTGCGGGCAGTATTTTCTAGCCTTCCAAA
Source organism: Apaloderma vittatum (assembly GCF_000703405.1). NCBI lineage: Eukaryota > Metazoa > Chordata > Aves > Trogoniformes > Trogonidae > Apaloderma > Apaloderma vittatum. Next base: position 2,178 of record NW_009698333.1, read on the forward strand.
ACCAGCGTATTGCCTGATGTATAGGATACACACCAGGGAATTAAGACAGGCAGGTCTGACTTGCCTCAGAGAGGGACATGAGGAAACCACGTCTTCAATTTCCAGTTATTTCTCTAACAGGTAGGGCAGTGGTTTCCAGCCAGGCTGTAAGTGAGCCTAAGAATACTAGTAATGTTCAATGCTTCACCATCCAGTTTCCTCCATTATCTGTCTGTCATTTGTTTCTCCTTACTGGCTAGAAACCACTGCGGTAGGCAACAGTATAAAATTCCAGCTCACAGCACCATCTCCACCAGCTGTGCTTTAGAAGACATTTTAATTTTAAAAATAATAATAATATTAAAAAAATCACTGCCTTGTTTGAGGTGCCGGATCCTGTCCAGCATGGTCTGAAAACAGTGCTGCTTCCTCCAGCCAAGCTGGGAGAGCTGCTCCCAGAACACAACTTGTCTTTAAAACACTATGAATCAAATGGAGAAGGAGAGGCCTCCATAGGTAAAGTGGCATCAGAATGGATATTCTGAATAGGCATCACAAGTTCGTTTAAATCCTGCCTTAAAATGCCTAAAGACTTCACTGACCTCTGTCTCAGTTGCATTCTCACCATAGTGCTGCTACACTGTGCTCAGGCTGCTGCACCTCAAGGTAGTGCTGCAGTACTGTACTCGGGCAGTTGTGTAGTACTGCGAGGACCGATGCTGCAAAATTCTTCTGTCGCTTAAAAGAAATAAGACTCCTTTGACTAAATAAGCTGTGATAGAAATATATTTACACTATGCACATTTTTACAGGAAATACAACTTACTCAAAATTTCTAAGTAGCAATAACCACCACCCTACAATTCACTACAGTGAAAACTGAAGGGTTTGAATTTTTAAGTTTTTTATTAGAGAAGTCGAAAGTTTCATCTCAGGACTGACAATAACATAATTATCTCTCTTCATTTACTTTGTTTATAGGAATATGTAGAATTTGTTTGTACAAGCATATACAACAAGGTAATCGGTGCTTAGTACATTGAAATCAGGAATCTGATTTGTTCTAAACTACCAGTTTTCCATGCAGTCATCTTTGAATTGGCAGCATGGACAAATTCCAAGCGGAATGCTTACATGCATTGTTTTGCAATATAACTACAGCAAGCTCTGGAAACATGCAAATTAACACATTAGCAAATTTTTTTAATATCTAATGGACATAAAAAGGTTATTCCTGATATGAAATTCTGAAAATCTGCATAAATACTTCTGTGTAAAATTAAATTAGTTATGTACTTCTCTTTTACTACAAGTATCAAGAATGCCCACGTAATTAATATACACACATATATATAGAGACCTTGTTATGCTAAAAGTCTTTGTAATTAATCAAACAATATTCTGTGCCATACATTTATTCAGTATTTACCAGCTAGTAGAATGACTGTGGTCATATAGTAGGCATTACAGTCTTAGTAGCATTTGTGTCACATGCAAACATACTCTTAGCATTTCTGTTTACTAGTTTTATCATGTGGCAACATGTATGTGATTTTCTACAATGTGATTCTGAAGTGTATAAATACTTTTTACATTTTCACAGTTACAAACCTTTTGCCAAAAGCCATTTAGACAATCTTTAAGTTACAACGAACTGTAGTATCTGGGATTTGCAGCAACAGGATCAAAATGCAATTTCTATACAAGCAATGTAGAATGTAAACGTTTCTTAAAGTGCCTAATACATAATAATTCCTTAGAGCACTGATCAGTTTTGGCACAAACATACTGTATTTCCCTCACACTAACCACTGCAGTAACTTTACAGGATATTGGCTTCTTTCAGATATGATAGAGTTGATACGGCACTTGTGGATGACATCATTGGAGTGCAGAAATATCCCGTCAGGTTACTGTTACAGCTGATGAATTTGGCTGATGACTTTGTACATGTTGTACTTTCAAATATATGTCGTTAACTTCCAACTCTCGACCGTCTGCTGCCTGAAAAAGACTTTGAAATACAATTTAAAATTGCTCAAACTCAACTCCTTACTATACTGATTATTACGGTGACTTAGCAGAAGATCCAGTTCAGTGGGCTCGATGACATGAGGTGCCGAGCATCTGACAAGCTGTTGCTTCTTGGGATCTGGCAGCATGGGGTTTCTACACAATATATCACACATGAGAACACAAATGGTAAAGAACATGACCACAGTTTTGTTGCCATTTGAGATGATGTTAAAAATATCTGTTGTGTTTCAAGGCTCTGATTATGTAATTCTGATGCAGGCAAGCTGCCTGTTGAGATACAGAAAGGAATAGAGGACTGGGTTTAAAAACTCTCTTCATTTTCTGAGTAGTGTTTTTCTCAACAAAGGAAATTCAGTGCCCAGTGTTAAAAAGGAAATAAGACTTGGTGGTCCACAGCTACACTTTATATATTAAAATAAAAAAAACACAAACCAAACCCCTGCCCCAAAAACAAACAAACAAACAAAAAAGAAAAAAAGTGCCCACTTTTCAACCTCAGCAATATTATTTTTAATTTTGCTATCATTTTAAGGATGCTCTGTTCTCCAACTTCAATTTGCTTGTTGAGGCTTTAGACCACTGTTGCTGGCCTGCGATCCATCTCTGCTTCCAGCTTCACCATCTGCTGCATCTCCTTTGCCTACAATCCAAAATAACGGCATGAAGCATTACATTAGACCTTTTGTTCAAAATGAAGCACATGTTTTATATGATAGTGTCTGAGTGAAATAACAGGCAAAACATACTGAAGATATAGGTAATAACACTATGTTTACACCCACCCTCCCCTGTGTCATTCTGTTTTCAAAATCAGATGATATTCTTATGTCTACAAATCCTTGGGAAATACTTCTGATCCCTCAGTGTAGCATTGTCCTCACAGCAGGCAAGATATTTTAACTAATAGTTTTTAAAATAATGTATTTTTAAAAATAATCTCCATCTGGCCTGGAGATCCTTAAGATTCCAGATGTGGTGGTTTTCACCTCAGGATTAGACTGCTGCTACATGCTCCGTGGGATGACACACACTGAATCCACCTGGAACTGTATCCAAATGCATTGTGCAAAATACAGCCATGAATGAATGCCAGATCTCGCTATACACTCTGCATGCCTCAGGCTTTGCAAGCAGAGTTAAAACACTGTATTTAAATGGTAACTGGCCTGGGAATCCCCTGCCTAGAGAGTGCTTTTTTAATTCCCTTCCTCTCCCTCCTTTTCTCTCTCTGTCTCTCTCACACACACGCACACTTACTCCTCCTGTGGCTCAGTTACACACTGGAAGTTGTGCTTCGGTTTGAAATTCTGCAGTTTAAAGGAACTGGGAGTCAGCATCCCTTCATTCTCTCTCTCTGAAGGCTCTCAATGTGGGAAGTTATTTAAATCCATAATCCAGAGAACTCTGACTAAGTTGACCCAAAGGGCAGGTTAACCCGTCAGTCTTTACAAGCAAGCTCTGGAGGATTAGGACAGGTTTAGGAAGAGGCAAACCAAGCTACTATTTTCTTTGGTGTAACTGCTCTGTGTCTGTGCCATGGGGAAGAATTGTTACTTAGCCTTGATTTACGGGAACTATGTTCCCCAAAAAGTGGTAAATGGTGCCTAGACAGGGAACTTTGCTATACAAGGTCCTACTTAACGAGTCACCTATTCTGGATGTGCAAACACCTACTTGCATATGCGAAAATGGGCAGATGTAAATCTAAAGGAATGAGACGCGCAGCTATTCATTTTGCAAGGTAAATGTAAGCTCGTGCAGATGTGACATACATGCCTTCTTGAGAAATATAGCCCTGCACTTTCATAATCATCATTGTCATCTTGGGGGGAAAAAAGTAATTATGATAATAGCAAAAGAACTGTCATAAATATGATTAAAAATTAATCGACGCTCTCCATTTAAATGAGTTAAAAGCTTGAAATTAATGAAGAAATAATTTTAACATGAAAATATGGAAACATAATAAATAAATCAATATGTACAACCTCTTCTGAAATGTTGGCTGGATTTTGCCTGTGTATGTGAAATGAAATTCCAGATAAAACAAAACTCTGCCATTGTTTCTTAGTGACTCATGCATTTCACGTTTTAGGCTTGTGACTTAACGACTGTCCTATAAATATTCGACATGCCAACGTGTGGCGTGCGGAATTATTTTAGAGAGAACCTGGCTTCAAAGAACACATTAGCATAGGACCATGATGCTGTTTTTTGCTAGTCTGCAGCTTCTGACGTGAACACACAAGCACAACACTTGAAGACGAGCCTTCTAGAAGGCAGTGTTGAACCTACAGTGAATTCATGAAGTGAGCGGTAGCTAAGGGACTCTACTTTCAAGATGTTTTCTCTCTAGTGAGATCTAAGACAGACTAAGAAGAACAAAAATATTTTTTCCCTAGCCTAATGAAAGGTGGCTTTCCTCATTATATATCTGTAAATAAATGCTGTTAAAGTGGGTGCTGTCAGACTCAATGGTGCAAGATCAATTCAAGAAAGCAATTCAAATCAGGCAATACTGTATAACTGGATGTTCAAAGCCTAATGCAACTATTTCCCGTGGTAAGAAAGGGGTTAACAGATTTCCTGTGAGTAACGATTATTTCGGAAGCCACAGCCGCACAGCCACATGGTAAGTGTAATTGCCATACCTTGTAATGTGTTGGATTTTGAAGTGAATTTTAAAGTGCTGGAAGCCTCTCTTTAGACACTAAAGAGCTATTTCTAGCTATCTATTCTATATTTTGCTATTCTTAGCATGGAATTACTTATTTTATTACCATACTAATATATGTGGATACCTTTTGTCTGACTATCAGCATTAGCAGTTAATCATATGTATGGTAACACTAAAATAGTTTCCTTAGATCAATAGATGCTTCTCACAGACACCAATTAGAACTCCACACGTATCTTTCAGTAACGACAGCTAATGTACAATACAAATTCATCTCCAAATATTTCCTCTGCACATCACTGTTTATTTGCATCTGAATTTGAGATGCTAAAGCACAAAATACTGTTAATATTGTGTCAGGCTGAAATATCTGTGTGCAAACAAGATTAACATTGTGTTCACTATGTCAATGGCACTTCCCAATGGTTGCATTTACAAGGAGGGCTCCAATGATAATGATTTAATTTAGAAGGAAAGAACACTGAAATAATAATTTGCTTATTACACGTCCATCCTACCTTGTGTTTGAGACACTGCATGACAGGATTTCAAAAGCTGTTTGTACAAAAATAATAATGTCAAAATTGAGTAATACAATAAGAAGCAAATCAAATGAATGAAAACTGAAGTGAGATTGAAAAATTAATGCAAGAAAAACATACATAAAACAAAACAAATTTAAATCTCTAACAGTTTGTATTGAAGGCTGTTTCTGCTCATAATTCTACTTTTCTACATTGTATATCTGTATGAAAAACGTCTCACGCTTGATCAGGAAAAAAAAAATCATGTTTTAAAATTCTTGTTAAATAAATACCACCTTTATCTTGATCCAACTAGCTTTCATACATCAACGTATGTAACAACAAAACCAGACTCAGCCTGGGGGGTTTGTACTGGTGCACTTTTGGGGCTAAAAGTAAGTGGTCAAAACAGCAGGTATGAAAATCTGTGCTCTGCTAGAACAAATTAAAGGGGAGTTAAAAAGCTGTTACAGACTGCCCCTGTGGTAGAGGCCACCACATGCCCCCACAAAAGTGGTAACCAGCATGTGAATGATTTTACTTCATTTAGTCATTGATGATTTACACTGACTTCATCTCTGCAATGGAGTATGAGCAAGCTCACGTAGCCTGTTACCATCCCTCAGCAGTGGAAGCCATAATCCCAGGAAAGGGAATTAACTAATTGCTGACAGAGGTGACTCCTTTAATGACTCACACTTAGTTCCCAGCAACCTCCCTCCCTTACACTTAACTTGTTTACCACGCTGTGGTTAAAAGCACAAGTATAATCACTCCCTCTTGTCCTTATATTTTTAAAAAATGTATCCAAAGCCCTCTGAAGTCAATGGAAAGAAACCAATGAGAACACCTATTTCTGGATGAAGCCTGTCATTTTTTTGTCAACTAGCACACATCACTGGGAATTCTCTGTCACACTCTCTGCAGTGATGTTACAGATCCCCGGCAGCCCAGTTGCTTCCCTCGGGTGCCTGCCTCCCCCGCCTTTTGATTACGTGCAGATATGGCTCAGGAGTAGACTGAACGACATGCTGGATGGCAGAGACAGCATCTACAGAAAACCTGCACGGGAATAGACTAGGAATTTTGGTGCTTGTCCAGAAGGGAGGCGGAGCAATCAGAAGACAGAGCCGTGGTGGCTGGGGCTTGGTGGTAGCAGCTGCCTGCAATCCTACATACAATGACCTCTCTAGATGTTAGCCAGGCTGTGGCTTTTAGGGCTCTGGGACTCTCTCCTGACAGTGGCAAGACTTGACTTGCACATACTCTTCCCTCTCATCCCACCCTGCAAGATGGCTTTCAGACTATAATGTTTGCCAGAGAGGTCAAGTTCTGAACACTTAATAAACAGAGAAGTAAGTATATAACTCTTGAAAGCAATGGGTATTAAATGCACCCCTTCCCTCTCATCTCTCTGAACTGCTGGGTGTATTCCCCTTGCAGTTTGCCACTGTGTAAGTGCAGTACTGCAAGTCCTGGCCATTATTACAGCTCTGCTGCCTCAACCTTTCAGCAAGGGAACTGCTCAGAACATGGTGTTGCTTCTACCAGAAGTAAAATTAGAATTTCCCTTGCCTTGCCAAGTAGTTTCTCAATTAAAAAAAAAAAAAAAAGAGTTTATAAACTAGCATAAAATAGTAAGGTATTTTAATGAGGAAAGGATGTACTAGTACAGATAAAACTCCCCATGCTATTATACATCTCTAGAATTCAATGCAAACTAACTGTCTCTTAGAGTTCAGAGACACCTCTGCATGTTTCACCTCTGTTTTCCAGTCAGCACTAGAAATATAAGTTCCAAAATGAAGGAAACAGATTTGCTTGAGGTATTTTTTGGGAGTAACCAAAATGGATGTACTGGGCCTTTTATGACTGTTGCATCTAGCTAACGAGTGACAATGTGGCTGAACAGCTGAAAGGACAGACTGGCTAAACAGTCTAGCTTTCATATGCTTATCTGAAACAAATCTGGCTCTGCACTACTATTTAAGTCACCTCACCTCTTTATTTTAATTCCCCAAGTAGGTGAGTGACCATGAACGAGGTTATTTTCAAAAGTTCAGTAATTACTCACAGACAGAAGCATTCTACTCAGCCTGATTCTGTTACTGTTTTCGCTAGCTTGCTTTTCTTCTAAGCCTTTAAAATAAGATACCTGCTCGTTCTGCTTTTCCAAGACTTCCAAATGCTCAAGTTGAACTTTTTTCAACTGATCCATTTCCTTTGATTGCTTCATTGCCAGCTGAAAGCAAGAGAACATAATAGGGGGGAATGTAACACATTATTAACAACTAAAAAATTTACTTGAAACACGCACACATATACACTGTCTTGCCCTATTTGGATGGCACAAAAGGTTGCAGGAGGACTATTGTATCACCTCATCAAGCTATTAATATAATAACATATATATTATACTATACAGAAGTAGCAAACACACAATGAATAGCAATTTTGTAAATTTTAAAAACCTTTACATGAAAACTCTGTGGAACAAAGCAAGGACAAACATCTGTTTACTAAAGCTGGATGCTCAGCACAAATAAATGAAAATCATTATCCAGAAATAGTGCCGAGAAACTTTGTTAAGGTTATAGTTACCCTTTTTCTTTCTTCCAGGAACTTTTTTGTGTTGCTGCTGTTCAGTTCTCTGACTCGCCTAAAAAAATGCAAACATTGTCCATGAGGACTCATTGGAAAAAAAAAAAAAAAGAAAGAAACCCAGAGCTACAATAGAGAGAATCACAAACTCATACAGTAAATTTTGATTTCTGATTATCTGTACCACGTGGCACTAATGGCAAATTGTACAATCCTCTATGTACCTTTACACTTAAGGGTTTCCAAGTACATCGACATTATGATTGAAGACTTGAAGAAAAGAAAAAAAAAAGAACAAGACTGTTGTGAATGAAGTTTGCTTTTTGCCTTAATTGACTGATGGACAGAACTTAAAAAAAAATTATTCATTTGTGTATCCTTTATTGCACTCTGCTCTCCATTTATTTCAGTATGTAAGAAGTGCTACATCTCTTAACAGTGCTAATGGAAAAATCATCTCATAATCCCGTTAAAGTTATAGCTTACCAATGCTATAAGGTTCTTAAAGCTGTTATTTAAGCAAAAAGCGTACAATTAATATTTACACAAAATACCTAACCGCAAAGTGTCTCTTCCTAAGATTTCCGTCATGAAATATGCCAAAAATAGTTCAAAGAGCTGAATCAGAATAATCACAAAGCCTGAAAACCAGAACTGCATTCTGATGGCTTTCAAATCTGGGAACAGATCTTGGAGTCATTATTGGAGGTCTTATATTAACTAAGCATTCGGTTACCAAGGGCTCTGACAACTCATCTTCCTGATGAGCTTGGAGTGTGGAACACTCGAGGGACTTAGTTCAGTAGGAACAAGTTCAAGCTTTTGGACCAAAATAGCCCAGTGCCAAGGAGGGATTGTAAAAGAGGAAAGAACGAGCCAGATGGCAAGGGAAAGGGGAAGCCCTGGAGGCTTATGAGACATCATCACGTACACTCTGCTTTTATCTGTTTATTTGGAAACTTTTAGGATAAATAGAAGAAACTTTTAATAGCTGTAATGCAGAAGAATCCCTCGAGAAGTCTCAGAAGCTGGTACTGATAAGTGTCTTTCTACTCTCAAGTCAATTAAGGCTGTCATCTCCAAACACGCTGTGAATAACCCACTTCTGCAAGTGCAGCACAGCCCTTGGTTTGCTGAGCCTGGGTGCTGGCCAGGTCTCCAATGCCAGTACATAACGAGTGAGAAAACTGCAGGAGTGGAGAAGCAACATGTGTGCTATCGTGGAGTATGTCTCCTGCTTCTTTACTCCTACCTTCCATCACCCCCTGCTCATTATCACCAGCTGTAGCACTCCTGCCTTCTGTTCTACCTCTCCCTCGTGTTGTCCGTAGATGAGAGAGAAAACCTTTTACTGGCATCACCTCCTGTTGCTCGCTTCAGTTATTCTAACACCAACTAGAACCAAACCTCAGACTCCCTCTTTAGTATAGCCTTCATTTAATTTCAAAATGAATGGTGTGATTTAAAAATTCAATAGTGTGATCAGACCTACACCAGTCAGTCACAGCTGATGAGTATCAAGAACCTTTTTATTTCCCTCATCGGGGCATTACATTTATTAAAAGGATAAATATAAGAAAAGCAAGATTTTTTCCTAAAATGGTCACATAAAAATATATTCTGCACAATCATCAGAAATTGTTTCTACACATAAAAGCATGGCTATAATAGAATTAATCCATGAGCTCACCTGGCAGCCTTTGACAGCATTCTTCCCTTCTCAAGAAGGGAGACGTGATACTTACCTCTCTCTCTCAGCTTTATTTTTGATAGATTTGTCTTGGCTTATGGCTTTGCTGTTCTCCATAGATATTTTAGCCTGGTTGGCACGCATTTCCTTGCTTTCCCTAGGCCAAACCAAACAAAGTCATTAACACCGAAGATGAAACGGCTGTGCAGGTTGGTATCCTGCTATTACTCTACACTGTGGTTAATTTTGTCCTCAAAGCGTTAAAGAAGAAGAACAAATCATACAAAAATTGCCTTCCTTTGGGTACTTTACACAAATTGAGCAAGCATTTAAAGGTCTCCATTTGTTCCAGAGAATATAATCTGAAAGATCATTCAAAGTATTTTTACACTTTGAGTATTATAAAAGGGTATAAAATACTCTTTACTCCCTAGTATGTAAGAGCTGTCTGAGTATGAGCTGCTATCAGCCACTTAGAAAATGCAATTTGTCTTTTAAAACTGTCTAAAAAATTTATATATCTTGCACTGAAATTGTGGTCTGAGCTGATCGACTTCCTTCTAAGATTTGTACTTTGGGCCTGAAAAGAGCCCTGTGGTTTGGACCATGTCCCTCTGGCCCCATGAACCTTGTGGCCTTTTCAGTGAAACGAGAAAACTTTAACATGAGGGTGGCAATCACTTTCCAGGGATAATTTCTTAAGTGGAGTGTTTTCACTCAGGAGGTAGAAAACCTCTTCAGTGTGTCAGCCAGCGTAATAGAAAACCAGAAAACAAGCAAAGAAATATCCTGTCGTTTTAAAAAGAAAAAGAGATTGTGATTCTTTGTTGGGAGCAGCAGCGGAGATGCTGACTTTCACAAATTAGGAACTGTGAGCAAGCAGAAAGCTTTTTGTCACTCTGGGTAAGCTCACCAAGCTCCCAAAAGGCTGACCCTGAAGACCAGCTCTTGCTTTCTGTCTGCTTTGCATTCCAGCACTTCAAGCTCCTGATCCTAAGTGCTTATTTAAACGGGAATTATGTGCAGAAATCAGACAGCAAATAATGGATTGTAAATTTCCCAGTAGACCATAAGCTTCTAAAAGCTACTGGTTGCAAGCCAAGGCAGTGCCTTAGTCTCTTTTTCTGGACATGATCTTAAGTAGAGTGCTAAATAATTACTGCACTAATTAACTCAAAACTTTAAGTATTTTGTATGCACAGAAGAGGTGTGGCACAGAACAAAGTGTTAATGAAAATGTCACCGAATGCTTTCTAGCTTTCTTTCATTTCTAAAAGACATTAATCATTAAGTACCACAAAACTTTGTTCAATGACTTACATTTTCCACAATTTAAAAATTTTATTAAAGAAATACAGTGCTTTTTTGTTTCCTCCAAGAGTTCAGAAGAGGAAACCTTTCCTGAATGCAGATTTAAAAGCAGTGGTATCACAACAAAAATTAGAGTGGATTCTAAAAAAAATTGTGTTGAGAGTACATTTTGTTCCAACAGTCCTGATTCCAGATAAAAGCTTTTATTTTCTATAAGGAATTTGAAGCAATTTTCAAGCACACTATCTTAAGAGCAGTACTGAAATAATTTATTTTTATTACTGTGCTCAAGGATATGAAAAAAGTGTAGGTATTCAAATTGATTTAGCCTATTTGCATCAGATATAATTTTAGAGTTAAAAAAGTTAAGAGGATTAGAGGACTACTGTGCATCACTCATGGTTTCAAAATGAGGTTTTGGCAATGCATGTGGCTGAATGAGCCAACAAATCTATACATAATTGTTTCTCTATTCTGCCAGCTATAATATAGTTCCACTCCTCGTGGCTCTTTCCGGGCGTGCTGGGGTTTCACCTCTTGCAAGAACTAAAAGGCATTATTAGAAGAAGAAGCAAAAAGTCTTATCTTCTTTTTAAAACCATCAAGAAGCACTTGTCAGGGACTGCTCCTTGTTTCTAAACCAGCATTTCTCAAAGATGGGGCTGCAGCTGAAGGGTCAAGTTCACTGTTCAACTGCCTGGTGTGGGGCTTGCCTGTCCACGCTCAGGTTCAGGCATGGACTTGAACCCCATTGTTAAAGAATAACCCCCTGCTCCCAAGCGGTGATGATGCCTGTAGCCAGAGTTAACTGGAAGAAGTAGACAAGCCAGGATGGTGAAGAACTGCTGACTTCCTACTGTATCATATGGACTGCAACTCTGAAATTTATATAAACGTGTCTTTTGAAGGGATACTTTAAGCATGCAAGTCTAATTGGAATTTACACATATATTTAGATGACATTAAAGTGGATTAACATATTATTTTATGTCATTGGTACTGTTTGAATGGCTAGAAATCTCTCCTCCTATAAAAAAACCCCAAACCCACCACATAATTCTTCTTTCTCTCATGCTATTTTATCTGGAGTACATAATGCTTGCAAATAACAGCATTACGTTCCCAGTTTCTGAAATGCTGCAAGCTCACTACATCCAAGTCAGTAAAGCTAACCCAGCCTGGGGAGGCAGGGGGCACAGCGCCCCCAGAGTTCAATAAGCTTCCGATTTTCAGTAGTATCTGCTGTCTTCTGCTTTGTTTTTAAATGAGCTCAAAGCACAAACCATAATTGCTTTTTGTACCGCACATGGAGGGCAAGTATCTACCCTACAGCAGATAACTACATCATTTTAGATTACTGATCTTTCCTACCAGCCTTGTGTCCTCTGCTGTGATGGCTAACTCATTACCTGAGCTCCGAGAGAGGGAAGCAAAGAGAACAGCATGCTGAGAGCACGGTCTACCTCCTCTGTTGCTCCCAGATAGATCCTTTTTTCCCTACGGTTACCCGAGTTGTCTCTTGGCTATTACTTACACCTACACAGATGAATGCCTACATCTTCCTACGCACAATATATTCTATAAAAACAAGTAAGTGTAAAATCTCTTTGGGGCATTATTATTCACATTTCAGTATTTCACATTCCAAATTCTTCTGAAATATCCATAGATTCAGACACAGTCTTAAATTTGTTTTAAACAAGCCAGTCCCCTGTCTGCACCTTTAGGGGTTACACACAAATTCCCAAATTAGCAGGAACACACTAAATTGCAATGAAGAAAGCAGAAAGAATTTTGAAGGCTGTTACTCTTGGGACAGCTGAGAAACAGTTCTCAGTATTTCTCAGGATGTAGATACTCAGATCTGGTTCACAGTAGCTCTGAAAATAGAACAATACATGGACTGAACAAAAATGATTTCTAAAAAGAGTGCAAGATCCATTACTAAGAATGTAATAAGTGTTTGCAAGAAATGATACAGAGCTGATTAAACAATGTAGAGATACAGAACTTCTAAGCACAAAGACAAAAACTATAAGAAAAAAAGCTTTACAAAAAATTAAACTTTGCCCTAGTGTAGATGTAATAGCTTCCTACAGTGACAGCCTTTAGCGAAGTTAAGAGAGTAAGGAAATATGTATTAGAAAGAAAACAGAATATTACTTTCACAGGATATATATTAGTATATTATCTTCTAAGCATTTTAGAGAATTTCAAATAGGAGAGAAAACAAGAGTCCAAAAAACATGATGCACTTTCTCTGGGCTGATACAACCAGGTATGATTTAGAGATACAGTACCAAGGACAACACCCCTTCCTCTCACTGCAATCTTTTGAATGATGCATTTGCATTATAATTTAACAATTTTTTTACTTCATTTTTGGCTGAGTATGTATCACAGGACAGCTTGAGTAGATGGGTTAACAGAGAGATTAACATAAAAGCCGTTTGCTGGGCCAATTCTCTGTTGGGTGGAAAGCTTGCAGGTCCCAGCGTGTGTTCTCTCTGATGGAAAGATAAGCTGTTTTTTCACTCAGGAATTTAAAAAATATTTTCAATTCCTTCTTCAAATGTGATTTATTTATTCCTTTTCCCCCATGCTTTTTATGTGAAAGATGCTGAAGACAATCATATACGAAAAATAAGCATGAATATATACGTATGTATGTGCACACACATTTTGAATTCATGTGCTTCTAGGCTGCTTTGCATAATAGATCTGAGCACTAAGAAAATACTCCTCTACTTACTCTATTTTTTAACACTGTGTATGATGTGTATTTAACATGATTTACTTTCAAATGGGCAGGATGGCTAACTACAAAAGCAAAAGACAGTAGTGTCATGCAGTATCTTCTGCATTCCCAGTGATAATGACGGGGTATCGTATGAAGACAATGCATCAGTCTAATGTAGCTTATCCTGCTACCCATTGGTTTTATGTTCTTACTTTTCATGGATCAGGGGGCCGGTTAGCCCAGTCAGTAGAGTGTAGCGCTAACAACGCTAAGGTCGTGGGTTCGATTCCTGTTCAGTCCCCATGTGTTGCCTGATCGAGTCGAGAGGTGGCGTCCCTGGCAGCAGGGAGGCTGGATTAAAATGATCTCTAAGGTCCCTTCCAGCTTAGGCCATGATATGATCTTTCTTATAATCACCAATAGTATAAACACATCCATCTGCAACTGCTAGCAACTCCAAAGGGTATTTCCCTATTTGATATTTTTCAGTTTCCAGCCTTGGAATTGAAGTTCCTGGGTAAAGTCTAAGTGTACCCACAGCTGATGGACACTACCACCGCTTCATCGCATCCGCTGCCTTTAATGAAGTTCAAATAACCTAAACCAGGTAGGAAGACCACTCCGGCATTCATCTAAACCATCTAAAACAGTGTGATGGGTTTTTTTTTACTTTTACCATGCATACAGCCCAGAATCTTTGACTCCAGGGCAGAGCTATCAACACAAACGAAAACAATACACAAAGCAGACACGAACCAAGCCCTCGTCATCAGGTAGCACTGCACCACCCACCTGTCATGTGAAAATTTTAGCTGCTGGGTCTGTTGTTCATGAGCATTAATCAGCAGTTTCTTCAGTAGTTCACACTGTTGGTTCAAGTGCAAATCGCGGATTTCCTGCTCTTCGGCACTGTGAGTATTGATCATCTCAGACCACTCTTTAGTGTGCTGTGCCACAATCTCTTTGACCTGTAGAGAAGTAAGAGCAGCTTTGCTAGAGGTTCTCAGATAGGCTAGGAGATCAACTGTTACCGTTGCTGAAGGTGATGTAAAGACAGTCATAAAGATTATAAAAAATGCAGCTAAATAGTGAAAAATGAAGTTCCACAAATGCAGGTGCTTCACAGAGTAACAAAGCCACCAAGGACACTACCATGTATTACAAAACCAACCGTAAATCAAGCCCTACTATTAGGACTCTCTTAAGGGCCCTGAATAAACTGGCTGCATTTATGCTCTTGACTGTACTACTGCTATTTTAAAACTTTCTCTAACACTGGGCTCATAATAAAATGGTTTCACATTTTTGTTTGCCAAGAAAAAAAAAAGAATTAAAGTTTTGTAATTAACAATGAAAAAATCCTAGTGAGTGGGATTTCTCTGAGGGCTTAAATACAGGCTTTGATTTTGTGGAGACAAATACAGCCGGTTTACAGAGAAATTCTGTATTTAATACAACCTGAAGATGGGCTACATATCTTTGTTTTATATTCATTAAGTCAGCAGGGAATCTGACAAGTATTCACCTCTTACTTATCTCCAAAGACTCACAAGAATAATGAGAATAAAGTTCTGGAACGTTTCCAGGAAACAATATGGTATATAAAATATGCCTCACAATAAACCTATTTTCAGGTAGTCATTTCAACTGCTACCGTGGTAAATAGTAGCACCTGGCTCGTCATTTATGAAAGCTAAACCTTACTCTTCAACTCAAAAATTGCCACCACACTGCTCAGACAGTAAGAGATTGATGCCAATATTTTAGGTGTGGGCTCTGCATAATGTGGAACAGACTCTCCTGCAAACACTGATGATGCTGAAGGAAGAAAGGACCTCAACAGCGCCAGTCTCCATTCTTGCCTGGAGATGCTCCTCTGCAGGCCCTCCTACAGAAAGCTCACATTGTGTAATAAATGTTTCCTGATGAAAAAAAGAGTAATTTTTGTAACAGCTCAGGGTGACTACCATCACCTGAAGGCTAGGCTTACATTAATCAATAGTTAAATAGTGGTCCCATCTCAAAATACATAGGATTGGAGGCAGAAGCAGCTACCTGGAATTTTCTGCAGCTGTCAAAAAACCCAACAAAACAATTCTGAAGCAAGAGATTAGCGTGACTAGTAATGGTCTAATTCCTCAGGGTGCTTAAGAGTGAGTGTACCTCCAGCAAAACGAGCCATGCTTATTTTCGTGCGTGTGGGTAAGTGTACTACTAAGCCAGAGCCTATCAACTGTGAAATGACAAATACATTGAAGGATGTGGAGCAGTTAGTGGGAGTAGTATCTTTAATAAGATATTCAGAAGGCAATACTGCCTTCTAAGCCAGAAAACTACCATAATTCAGTTTTAAAACGGGTCAAAACAAATTCTTGGATACTGGTAAGGAAAAGATACTTACTTACAGACGGAGTTTTTTAAAAGGTTGAGGTGCTGACACTCCAGCTCACCTCTGGCACCTACCTGAGGCACTTAAGCTAGGACCAATTTTAGTCCAAACTCCTTGTACTACTGATGCGAAAAGGTGGGCAGTTTCAAATTAGGAAACATCTAAACACTGTCTGGAGATGCCTCAAGCAACTAGACACTCCAGTTAGGCTGCATGAATCTCTTCTCAGTAGTGATCTCATTTGCCTTATCAACCCTCAAAGGAGACTCAGAGCAGACTTCAGGGGAACTGAAAGTAAGTGATGCCTGAAGTTCTTGGAAAAACCCATTGCTTATTTATTTATTTTCAATGCAGAGTTTCCAGATGGAGCCAGCTCCATCCACGATTTGGAGAGAAAAAAAAGGCATAGGTAGATCCAAAGTCCTGACTAACCGGCTGTAATTAGGACCACAGTAGAAGAGGGACCACATACTCAGAAAACTGCTATTGTCACCATGTTCGAAAGTATTAATATTTAAAAAAGACAAGTGCTATTATGTGACCAGCAAGCAGGCAGAGTCAGCAGCAAATCCCACTGTGTGGCACACAGCTTGGCACAGGAGCCAGCACATGGTTCCTTACACAGATCTGTGACTCAAATCCCCTTCCTGCAGAGAGCGCTCTCACTGGGCTCTGCCCGTCTCAAACATCGAGAACTGTGACAGCGCTGGCCAAGTATTCTCCTCCACCGCTTGCTGCTGTGTGACTCTTCCAGACAGTCTGCCACTCGGGACGAGGTTTCAGGCTAATGTGAAGTATCACAAAGTGCAGGGGATGTTACCAGATGAGATCTGATTCCCTGTCACACTGAGCGTTTTACATTGCCCTAAAAGGATAGGTACATGTTCCAGAAAACAAGAGTCTGCTTTTATTCCAAGCCTCCTTATGCTGTCGAGGAAATGCAAAATAATTTTGGCATAAAAAAAGAATTATGACTTAATAAAAAAGAGTGAAACAAATAAATGTATTAATAGTGGAAGCCATGGTGAAAGCACTTATTTTGTGACTTAACTGCAAAGAAACTACCAAAAAATCAGAAACTACGAAAAAATCAGACTAACTCGAGTTGGAAGGGGCCCATAAGGATCATTGGCTCCCAAAGAAGAAACCGGCAAGGAGACTTAAGCTTGGCAGTGGCTTAAGTATTTAATCTGAGAAGAGAGCAAGTAAGAATCGTAAAACACCTGCTTGTGTTTATGGACAGATGTGCTAGTGATGTGCTACTGATTCCAAAATCAACATGCAGGCTAAGAAGCAGGTATAGCTCCTCATAAAACGAGTTTTTCTCTAGGACTGGGAAAGAAAGAGATTTCTTTTCTTAAATATCCCTCAAGCTAGAAGTCTAATGTCAGGTAGAGCAAGACACAACCTGATGAGAAGGATGTAAGGAATTTGTCAAACACGAGTTACAAGACTCGAAATACCCAATTTGACTTGGATTCCGATGACCTTAGAACTCACAACCATTAAATCATCTAACACCCAATTTTGCTGCAGATCTGTGATACACTTCAAAGTTCAGATGTAGCAAATTGAGCGTACATCCCTGCTTTTCTCCAATTTATTAGTCTCACAGTTAAAAGGAGTATTCATTTGCATTGGCTTGTACTCTTGTCCTACTTTCTACTATTAAGGTAGTGTTGCTTATCCAAAAGAATAAAAAACTAACCATTAGCTAACTTCTCTCTTTCCTGTTCTACCGACTGTGTGTGCAATCCTATCCTTTCATCTGTTCCAACACAGGGCCTAAGAGACTAATTAAAATCTCGATAAGGAACTTTCTTTTGCATAGCATATATGCAAGATGTTTGTTTAGTCACTAAGTTCAAGCAGGAATAATCTTTGAAGTAATCTTTTTTTCTTTTTGTCCTCTGTCTGCTTGATATTGGAACCTAGTTTTCTAATGCAGAGGGGTAATTTGCATCTCCTAGCTTAATTGTGTGTGAAATACATATTGGGACATTCAGATCTAATTTAAATATTTTATGCCAAACTTGTGCTGGATGTTTCCTCATGACAGGAAGACTTCGGTGCAAAAGAAGTACATGCACATCGCAACACATAGCTACACTGGAGGATGTGAGCAGTAATTAAAGCTGAATTATGGTACCATTTCATATCAAAATTAGTGGGCCAAATGCTGAGAAATACTGAACAACTGTTAATTAATCAAACTCCCACTATATCAGTGTAACGCATTTGGCATCTCAGAATTTAATCTAATTTAATTGCATCTACCTTCATCTAGGATAAAAGTTAATTTCCCTATGGTCTTGAGCACTGTTTTCCAATGTGTTGCTTGCAAACCTCTGAAGGATCTCCAGGAAAAATTCAAGGGCCCCCACACAGTAATTGAAACAAAAGAAGTCTGTGGGAATACTAAAATGGGTACAGAATCTGGACAATTTTGATGGAACCACTGTGAGTAAGACATTGAAAATCACTGACCTAAAGAAAACCACAGAGGAGTGGTTTTGCCGAGGAGATGCCTTGCAGAGGAGTTCTTCAGGAATTACTCAACACAGACAGGCTTGGCATTTCAAAGGAGCTTAGATTTAAGTCTCCTTTAAAATGTCATCCTAAAACCTGACATGGGAGTGAACAAAAATCAATCTTTTTTTCCTGGTATGGATTCGATGGAAAGGACCCAGTTTGAAATCGGGATTTTAAAAGTAACACTGTTCAAAAACTGCATACATTTGTGGAAATGGAAACCATGAGTCACATTTATTGGATTTGGAAGATTAATAAACGCTCAGATGTCCCTTCTGTACAAATCACACCTCTTAACTCCAGACTGTGAATGACACAGGTAAGAAGCAGAGATCACAGCACAGAATTTTCTACATGGAGTAACTTGAAATGAGTTTTGGAGCTTATGTCTGGATGATAGGGAGCTACTGCTCCTCAGGGAGTTTATTTCACTATGAAATGAATTAACTATCTTTTTTTAAAGTTGTCAACAAATTTACTTTTATTATGGAAATCATTCTGGACTTTTCACAGGGGAAGGAGACAGGGAGATGAGAGAGTACACTCGGTTTTATTCCTCTGGGTCTTCCTACAATTTCAGTGGAGCAGGCAGCAATAAGAAATAAACTATCTTTAGAAAATGATTTTCTCCACTTGAAATAATAAAATCAAAGAATAAAATTAGGAGAAGAAGATGAAAATTATCTTCTTCTAGTCTCCAAGATGTGCCTGCTTTTGTTCATATTTTCTATACTTGTCTGATTGTTTTCATAGGTTTCAGCTTTTACTAACTGTGGTCAGTCTCCTGTACTCTGTCCTTCCTGATCCTTTTGTACATGGATGTGCCTTCTAATGTACCTCCCACTCTCTATTTTGGATAGCTTTCAGAAACTCAGAAGCATGTCAACAAGTAGATAAAACTTTCAAAGGAAATATGAAGTTGGTGGTATAGAAATATAGAGGAAGCAGCTTGAAACAACTCTATGTGAGCCATGAATCACAGTTTGAAAAAAGCTTTTTCAAGTGAACTGAGATTGAGTCTTAGTGCACTTTTATTCTCCAGCATCTTGGAGAAAACAATGCAACTAAGCAATGGGGAAGAAAAATGGACCTAGGAAGACACTTGGTTCAAGAACAACTTGGGCATCTTCTTCCACAAGAGACAGACTAGAGTGTTGTCCATGGCGACAGTGAGGGAGAAAGAAAAAGAAACTTCTTTATGTATATATTTTGGGAAAGTATTCAGCATCCAACTTTCATATAGCACATATTCTCTTTGTTTAGCTAGAATGGATACAAATGACTAGTTTTGTTTTATGAGGTATGAATATGGCACTTTTTTCAAAAATTTCAAAAGGGCAGGAAATTGATGTTGACTTAATTTTTTTTAAGAAACACTTTTAGACACTCAATTACTCCCATTCTTTTCAACATGTTATTATTGCTGAAAATCATTCATATGCTTCCAAGAAAATTAACTACCACTTGGGTCTCAAAATCTCTTTTTCAGATGTTGCATGTGTTAAAATTGGCTGTTTGCTTACCTTAGATTTGTGATCTGATGTTAGAGTCTGAATTTTAATTTCCGTTTCTTTCTTCAGTTCAAGACAATTACTTCCTCTAAAAAAAGCAAAATTGCAAATGTGTGCCACAAGTTAAACATCTCCCCATTCAGTCAGCTCTTACTAATTAAAATGTTAATCAAAGTTGAAGTGCTGCAGCATATTGGAATGAAATTATTTCTTCTGGCAGTTTATTCACAACTTACAAAATATTGTTGGATTAATGATCATTCAATTCAAACACCACGTGACTAATCCTAGATTGGCCCAGCAATTATTCTGTTGATGAGGATGTGTCAAGCATCTCCGTTTATGGTACTTGGTTCCTTTTCCAGGCTTACAATACCTTGCCAAGAGAAACCAGTTTCTGCCTGAAAACTTACAGGGATATTCATTGCCTTACCATGATTTTATCCTCCATTTCAAAAGTAATTTTTGTTACTTTCTTGTTGTTTTTGTTGTTTGAGGCAGAGAAAAAAGAAATCATTCGAACAGCTAACCTCACAGGGCAATCTGAGCATACTAAATCTGAATGCCTATAAAAAGTCTAAGTGCCCCTCTGTGAGAAAACAGAAGTGACCAGGTTGCGAAGAAGGGGGTCTCAACTCATCTGGATGAATTCAAGCCATCAGATACCTTTAACGACTTGGAAAGCATCCAGTCTTGGAAACAGCACTCCCTCCTGCAATAAGCTGAATACACCACAGTCTTTGGGTTCCAGTGAAGTTAACGGGGTTAAATACAAGTTGCAAAGTTTGTTTGGTGCAGGAGTGCATGATTCTTAGTAACAGGCTGGTAAAACGCCCGCAGAGGGTCTGTGCTGAAGCTTTCCTGATGTTCCCGTGCACTAGGACATGGATGACTTCGACCTCTCGCCTACGGAATCTCCTTCACTAAGCCAAATCACTTGGGCCACACTCTGGGTGGGATGGATGTACAGAAAAACTATTTCACTGCAGCTACAAAAGTAATTTCAATTACTGTCTCAGCAAAGTCAATATACTTTTGAAGGCTGATAAGCTCCATCTTTACCAATCTTGTTCCCTTTTTTGCAGTGAAGGGTTTTTACAATAGAACACAAACTCACAGATTAGAAGTCTCTGCTTTTTTTTTTTGTCTGGAACAATACAATATATAGAGAGGAGTCTGTTTTAACATCACTGTAAGTTGCTGTGTTGGATGATTCAGTGATGTAAAGGGGTGTAACTCCACTGAGTGGATGGAGCCACATTCATCTCATCTTCTGAAGCTGGCGCTAAGAAGAATGGTTATTTGCTTGACTGCAGTAACATGAATCCATATTTGCCCTAGAACACTTAACAAGTTTAAATCCTATTTTAATATCAAAGTACTACAAAACTTGTGCAAATTAGGAAAAAATTTTATCATCAAACGGTAACAGGAAAACCCTTACTGAAAATAGTAGTGTGATGTGCCTTGTGTTCCCAAGGGCCACCAGAGAGACTAGGCATTTATTTTCTAGACATAGCAAGGAAATTTTGCTAGAGGTTTCTAATATTCATCTGACACCTTGGAAGTAATATAGAGACAGGTTCTGAAAAACTCTACATGAAAAAAAAAACCAACAAAACACAAAAACCCACCTGGAAAGAAAGTGTCTTTGATAATGCCTGTGGGTAGCTGCAATCAGAGTCTGGCTATAATTCACATATCATTTGTCATACACTAGGAGACTGCTGCTTAGGTGAATCAAATCTATTTTATCCCAGATTAGTCTAACTGGTTCAACCACTCCGCTTCTCAGAATCTCGGACATCAAACCTACCAGCTGATCCCTTCTCTGGAAATGAAGCTTTCATTATATCTCAAGACAACGTACAAGCAGGATGGACATAACGAGAATTGTCCTTAACTGCAGCGGCGTAGTCCATGGTTAAACCATCACATCACAGTTGGGAAAAAATACCCAGGACAGCCCAACCCAATGTCACATGTCCATGCTCACACACACACACACACAGGCTTGAATTTCTGAACAGTCCTGATAGATCAGAAGGATCTTTATGTGCCCTCAACTCCACTTCAGAGTGGGAACACGAGCCTACATATATCCCCATAAGCCTCTCTGAGATTTGTAAACATCTGAAGTGTACAACAGAAATAGCACAGGGAGCAAAATCCTGTCCATCTGTCAGTGAATTCACATGTGATTAAAAAATTCTACTTTGCTGAATAATATCCAGTCGACATTTGTCAGACCACGTGGCAGAAATGGACCACGAAAAACTGCACAAAAAAAGTCAGAGGAGAATGTATTCTATACACCTATCAAAAAGTCTCTTTTTCAGTGAAACTCGACAATTTCACCTGACAGGGAAATCTGACAATTTCAATACAAATGCCTTGAGAATACATTCTACATGTGCTTTTACAACTTAGATTGCTTTTAAAAGTTCCAAAATGACAGCCAAGGACATGAAGCATGTCCTATACCTAGTAAACCCAGGACCGCTTATTCATCAGGTCATTTCAGTTCAATAAAGTGTTTAAGTCTCAACCAACGCATTCAGTTTTACATGTGTGCTTAAATATACAGCAAAGTTGGGGCAAACGGAAGTGTGTGCTTAAGGACCTTGCTGAATGGGCTTTCAGGGCTATGTACACATGGCCCTGAAGAAACCCCTTAAAACACTTCTATAAAGAATTAAAAAATGTTTTCACAGAAAGTCTGTGCTGATACTGAATTGGATTCGGCTGTTTATTCAATACCAAGTCTTGTAACACTGAAGATCCAGCAGATGACTGAGAGCTCTGGAGTCCATGGAAAGTATGGAGTCATGGTAAGGAACACTGTTTGCCTGTGTACTGCATCTGCTCTGGAGTAGTCACTTCTAACTCTTTGTTTTTAATTTTAACTCCTTATGATAATTAAAAAATATCATAAAGGCTTTGGCATCCATGAAAGAAGCATTACAAAATTAAGAAATAATACTGCAAGTAGTCAGCGAAGTGATCTCCAACTGACAACCAAATTATCAACTACTTTTGTACTTGTCCCATTTGGGGTTACTCTGGAAAGCGTTGTTACCCAGCGCTTTCTGTCATTTACTGCACAGAGACTGCCATCATCACCTTTAACTTTCTTCATTTGCTGTTTTGCCTAGACAGGCAGAGGCACTGGCTTCTTTTCAGCCCAACAGGAATACTGATTAATGACTCTTGTGATACGAGTCTAAATATCAGAGCATAGGGAAGTCTTTCTCCCCCCATGATAATTATGTTGCAATGTCCAGGGCTTAGTTCACTGCCACTGCAGTAAATACCTTGACTGTAATTATAAATCCAGCTATATCAATAACCTTTTGCTATGTTATATTAAATAGAAATTGAATCAAAGCCACAGTAAATCAATCAGTCCTGTGGTTTTTCCCTCTCTGTTCAGAGTGGCAGTTATTTTCTGGAAGGAACTACTTGGATTATTAGTATTCAGGTGCTTGCAGTTCTCCTTTCTCAGACAAAGAAACCCAATGTGAGCTTTTTAAAGAGTTTGTGAGCTTTTAATCATTTAGTGAGGAGAACTCTCCTTACCTTGCTTACTTCTGACATCTCTATTTCTGTTCTGCTCCAAGTTTATAACATGCACACTCAAAAGCCACTGCCATTCCAGAAAACAAAAAGTATTTTTGGAAGAATCCTCGGCAAAGAGGCATCTATGTTCAATATTCAGTGAGTGAGATGGTTGCCAATTGTTGTTGCCAGATGACAACAACATGAAATTAAAGCTAACTATTAGCTTAGCTTGATACAGGACAACAGTAATTCCTGCTTTTGCTCACAGTATTATAGCATAAGGCAACACCAGGTCCTGCTACGTAATACCAGACGGACATTTTAAGGAAGTCAGCAGTATCTTCCAAGGACCTTTCTGGGACAGCTAAGAGATTCACACAAATAATGTTCCAGGCCATTGACTAGTGCAAACCAGAACAGCTTCACTCAAGTCAAAGGAGTAATATTGATTTACCCTGGCTGAAGATCTGAAGGGGTATTTTTGTCAATATGAAATTTCAACTTCATAGCACAGCAAAACTATTATTCTAAAATGTTCAGGATTTAGAAGCCAGCTTTTTCCCCCAAATCAAATCATTGCTGCTTTCCAGTCATTAGAGCTACTGAGGACCTTGGTCTGCTCTCACAGAATGTAACAGCGACATTCCCTCAGGAATGCAATGAGACCAGCTCAAATCACACAAACAGAAATTTGAAGCAACTCCTTCACTTTTACTTTTAAAACTCTGATAGTAGAAGACCAGAGAAAGGCGAAGTGAGTACAAGATTTACTGCCCATTGCTAGAGCCTTCAAGCAGCTCATACTCAGTTTCACAGCGGATGCTGACTGAAGCTGCAATTCATTCATCCGAATGATGTTTTTATGAATACTTTATTCCAGACCACAAAAGCGTAAAATGTATTTGAAGTCTAAAAAAAAAAAATTAAAATAATATCTTACCCCTTCTTCTTGATTGCCTTCTCTAACAGTTTCTCGTATGATACCTTTTCTTTATCATATTGTGCCACTATTTTGTCAATTTGTGTGCAGTGCAACTTCTGCATAGCGCTGTGCTCCTGGAAAACAGTAGGACCTTACAATTAGGTTGCTGGATTTTTAATGTTTCGTTTTCTTACAGTGTAAAAATATCAGTGTACGAACAGATAACTTTGACAATGGAATTAGATCTGGTTAAGCTATCTGGTTTTAAAAGTTCCAGGTATTCCACCACAAGTGCTAAAACATTTCTTTTTTGTTTGAAAAATTAGAATCTGTAGTGGACCTTAAAAATATGCTATACCTTAAAACAAAAGAAAGATGGGAAAAAACTTCATCTTTTCAAATAAACGTCCATCTGAGTGCAACATAAAAAATCAGATTTACAAGCTCAGATCATATCAAAGTTTCTGAACACAGAGCGGAACAAAATTCAACACAGTCCCTGTTTCCTCTGCGTATCTCACACAGAATACAGTGCTAGCCCCTTGGCCACTGCAAATTAAATAGCTCCAAGCCCAAATGCTAAAATCAAATCATCAACAACAGACATGCTGAAGATCTGGCCCATGACCCCTAATGACAGCAGCAATCTTAACATTAAGAAATTCGCTGCAGAGCATCTCCCTTTGCAGGTGCCAAGTATTTTGTGTTCAGATGCAAACAGTTCCAGGTGGTAACATGTTCTAGACTGATTCAGCACAAGCTGTGCAATCTCACTTTCAACTACGCATGCAGACTGCCACAGGGAGCCCTTCGCCCCCCTTTTCCCACCCCAAACAATGCAGCACAACTGATAAACTGGACATACAAGGCTACCTATGGAGTATTACACATCAGTGCTAACTGCTGTTGCTACTGTAGTTACATGACTTACACTGGTGAGTTGGCAGAAGAGGTTATCTATGGAAGGGGAAGAAAAAAGCTGTTCCTGTGATGACAAGATGAATCCCTAGTGCACGTTACACACTTGGGTCTAGCATACAGGCAGTTCCTTTCCGTGACAAGACTTTATTGGCAACAACACACCTAGTGCTTACATGTAGACTTCATCATTTAACTTGACTTCATATTCTCCTTTATCAAGAGAGTTGCTCATACTCATGCAAATATTCAACTACCACAGGGAGCAGTAAATCTTGATTTTACATTACACTAGGAAAAATTGTTGTTTGCTAACTTATGTTATTAATATCCAACTGCTCCACATTTTATCTAATTTTGATAAAAAGCCTTTCATTAATTAATATGGCCTCTTCCATGACTTTATTTCTATCTTGTTCTACAGCTCATTTTGCATTTATTCTATCCTCGCAATTCTACTTCTCTTTGTTATTATTTTCTATGGACCTGTGTTTGCCTTAACACTGTTGCTTCCTCTAAAAACACTAATTAAAGACTTTTACATTCACTTTTTTCCAAAGCATTAATAGAAATGTTAGGATGCTTTTAAAAATCTAGCCCTGGGCTGTACCTTAGCACTCCGACATCTGCCAAGCACTTCCCTGGGGAATGTGTACACACCAGCTTTGGCAGGGAGTAGTTACACTGAATAACCAGGTAGGGAAAAATACAGACAGTAAAAAGAATGACATAAGTTTGACAGCACCAGTAAGACCAAGAGCCTCTCCCACTCTCTCCTAGATAAACAAAGCAATACGATTCTTGCTATAAAAGACAGCACAAACATTGCAAAAGCATGAGCCATCTGCCCACTCATGTGACACTCTCCATCATCTTGGGGGCATATCATACAGGCCTAGAATTCCTGCTTCTCCTTCGGGACAACCACAATTTAAGACTTTTCTCTCTCACAAATCCACTGTAATATTTTGCTGCTCACTGGCCAGGCACAACTCTATCTGGTATCTGAAACAGATATATAGTGGAACTCAACCCCCTCATTTCCTTCCCTGGTCCTCCTCTTCTCCATCCAGTTCACGGAACATAGAATCATAGAATCATAGACTGGCCTAGGCTGGAAGGGACCTTAGAGATCATCTAGTCCAACCTCCCTGTCATGGGCAGGGATGCCATCTCTTGACTAGACCAGGCAACACATGGGTACCAAGCGGGAATCGAAACTGCGACCTCGGTGTTGTCATTGTTGTCAGCATCGCGCTCAACCCGCTGAGCTAACCGGCCCCCCTGTGTTTGTGCACAGTATAAATTCTGTCAAGATTTTAAGACATATGAGTTGGTTTGCAGCATCTTAAAACACCCTCAAGGATATTTTGTTTTCAGATGCAAACAGCTCCAGGTGGTAACAGGTTCTAGATTGATTCAGAATGTTTGCAGATAAAAGTCTCAACTAGGTCTCTCATGATTCCTCAAGTCCACTGAATTTGCAGTTTGAATTCACATGCCTTTTACACAAATAAAGTCACAAAATTATGTTTAATGATTATATTACAAACTGAAACCACAGTTCAGCCGAGTTCTGAGACACCACCTAACTGATATAAAAAGACTTAAATCACAGCAAGACCATCCATGGGAAAAAAGTAAAGAATCATATATAGTTCTATTAAGGAGGCAGTGAAGGGGCATTGGAGCAGAAATCACAACTCAGTCTACTGAAGAGGAAGCAAGTTCCTATGATACAAACTGTTATTTCTGTGTCTGGTATTTCCCTAAAGCAACACAAATACTCCTGTGTACAAGCAAAAACTCAGTTCTGGAATATTCCCATTACAGAATACAAAAATGAGGAAATAAAGAAACTGTCATTTCCAAACTAACAATCCGTTTTGCCAAACTTGATTAATTCAGAGTCCCATACGCTTCTGTACCATCACTTTTGCACTGTGAAATGGAGTTCTCCTATGCTGTTTTTTCACTAGGCTTTATTTTAAAAAGTACATATATTCAATGTAAATATAAACATGCAGGAGATTAATTCTGGGATTTCTATTTTTCAGTGGTAATTATGCAATTCTGGCTACTGTCTATGGCCATATTAAATTCCTTAAGGGGGCATTAGTGACTGTTGCTGTCTCATCCGAAACCACTGGAATCATACACTAAAATCAACTGTTGGGGTGTTGACCGTTAAAAGACTGTATCAAGATAATCCCTCACTATCCTCCTTGTTCTGTCTAACCCAAGATGCACGAAAACTATGTGACATCCCAGCAAAATATTAAAATTCAGTAGTTGTCCATAGAAGACATCTGCTAACAGATGAATTCAGTGACTGAGACGCCTCCTTGCCTTTGTAGCCCTTTGACATACGATACCACCCCAGATCATTCACCTAAACAGCACCCAACATCTAATGTAATAAAAGAGATATAAACCAATGGACATAAGTCAGAAACAACAGCCATTCTGCAGTTGCACAGTAATATTCATACTGGGAGATCAAATTTACTTCAGAGAATGCCAGCAGGAAATACTGTATTTCAAAAGCTGTCCGGTGCTAGTGTTTTGATGAATGCACTGTTTAAAGAAAATCATGTCTGCAACATGCAGAAGTGGCTGGACATATTATTTTAAAATTATCAAAAGCACAGGTTACTAGACCTAAGATTGAAGAGAAAGTTATTCATAATATGGAAATTTTTTTTAAAATTATGATTATTACATTTGTTTGCCACTGTTTTTCAGAAGTCAAACGAAATGAATACTGCAGTATCAGAGGTTGACAATTGGCAAAAACCACTGCAAAAGCATTGGTTTTCTGTTTTGCTTGTTGGCAGTTGTGTCTACAGGTGTCAGAAAGGTGCATTTCACTTGCCTGAATTTTAAACAGATCCACGAAGGACAGAATATCTTTGTTGCTTTCTATACTTTTGAAGATCTTGACATTGCTACCTTACTGCCCTTTAAATAACAGCAATATCATAGATGAAGTAGAAGAACCCAACCCATATGTTGGCCGAGAGGTTCAAGCTCCTTGCAGCTGCTGCTAGTCTACTTTAAAGTAGACCATGATGAAATCTGTCATGCAGACAGAATCCCAGAGGCCTGGCCTTTCCGGTACCAGCTTCTTGAATCCCATTGACTCCTGTGGCACCTCAATAATCTCAGGCAATAACATCATGCTGACTGTTTCTTTACAAGTAACATTTTTTCCAAATTCCCTTTGTGAATGTGTGGATTCTTGAGTAAGCTGACTCATTTCTTGACAGGGACACTTACTCATTTCTTCCTGCCCCAGCCTATAGGACCAGCTTTGCTCACTGTCCAACAGATAACAAAGAATTTGCCCTAGTAGTTAACTACAAAGATTTACATATAATCCTTGCAACCTGTTTTCCCTTAAGAATACTGTATTCCACAATCACAGCAGTTGGAGTCAAAATACTGAAAATGGCTGAAATACTGAAGAGAAATAAATAAAAAGAAAGCATCTTTCTGGTAGTCTGAAAAGTCTGGCACCAGAATGTTTGTATTAACCTAGAAATGTGGTACCTCTAACAGTTCTGAGAAAACAGAGATTGATGTGTTTTCATATAGAGCAACCGACCTTCTATGGAGCTGTTAATACTTCTCTACACTGAGTGGAGGCTGTTAGTAAAAGGGACCCTCACTGTTCTGGTGCTCCTTAGTTAGCTCTGCCCACAGCTACCAGATTAGCTCCTACACCGCTTCCATCAGCGCTCCTTCCTCTCAGCCTGCTCTCTCCTCCACACTTGCACGCGTGTGTATTCTGTAAGGCATTTTCTGAGGCCATCTTTAGATGGAAAGGTATTTGACTTCTGTTTCCTTGAACAACACAAACAAATCCCCTCCCTCCTGTTTACTAATTCCTCCTGATCTCTAGTGTGTCTATGGTTAAATGACTACCAACCTATTTCTGGAACTTTTAAGTTCAGTCTGCGTAATACACAGGCTTCCTCAAGCTGATCATGGATAACTAACTTCATAGCTCTCCTGCTCCATCCCAGCTCATAAAGTGCATCAGAAAGAGTGATGAGCATACCAAGCACTTTCCCTAAGATCATCTGAGAGCTAACATGGCCACACTTTTCTGTTCAGACTCTTCTCTCCAAATTCAAGCAGGTGCTCTTAGTGGAGCCTTTAGCAAGGCATGCTCTACAGAGGCACTTCCTTGTTAGGACAGACTTGCACTCTCTACTCAAGACCAGCAGGACACAGGCTGGCTCCAATCTAAAATAGCTGTGCTTGAGCTGAAAGCCCTTCTGAGTGCACAGCATCTTCAGATTGTGCCTGGCAATTTTTCCCTCAGATTAGCGGAAGTGCGAGCCTGAGCAGGTGGATCAATTCCTTTAACATTAGCAAGTGCAGTCTTACACTGCTCTGGGTCACACGTATCAGGGACATAGATCACTGAGTACGGTCGTCTCCTGTGTAACCACGCTGCCATTTTCATCTGCAAAAAACCTGCCATAGCAAGCCACTGGATGTCTTCCAACGAACGAGAAAGTAGTGTTTAAAAATAAGAAGTTGCCTAAAAGAGCAGCCCTATGGAGGTCTAGAAATTGTCTGTGCCCAGAAACATGAATAACAGACACTTTTTGAACATAGGCTTTGCACGCGCTAAAATGGAGAAATCACTCATTTCCCTTCTGCAGAGAGTCAGCAAGGAACTTGGAATGTAACTCTTTAATTTTCTTATGTTGCTTTTAATACTAAGGGCCCCACAAAGGTGCCAATTATTGAAAGTAATTTCTTCATACATCATTGTATAGGCACAGAGTCCCATGCTCAAACAACAGTCATGAAAATACACACAAAGACTGATATTAAAAATCCTCAAGCAACTACATCATATCAGATCTGTAATGAAATCTGTGATCAAAGAGAGCACAGGGGTAACTGCCCCAAAAGCCCAGAATGGATTTGTATTTATCACTGAAATTCAGAACTTAAGATACTTTCTTCACTTGTTACACCTCTCTGTGTAACAAGAGTAACAGTATTCCTATGATAAAGAGAAGGACAAAATTGATTGCTATTTTCTAACATAAAGTATAATTGTGATAGGGTATTTGCGACATTGCCGCCAACAGTACTGAGCAAAAAGCTGACTACAGAGTAATTGACATAAATCTAAGTGAGGAGGAATAGGGCATTTCAGTTTCCAGATATGCATTCCAGTTCTCTTTGCCCATTTTGCAGTTCCTCCAGTGTCCGTCTTCGATGCAGCACCTTCTCACATTATTATTGCCTTTTTTCCCAAGCTGCCTGTCAGTAAGATATGCAAGAGCAAGCTGGATAAAATCATTACCTGGAAAAGGTGAGTTTTGGATGCTTATATGGGTCAAACAAACATGCACTGAAACTTGGAGAGACATACAAAGGGTTTCTAAGGGGAAAAATGCTCATTGGAGCATATTTCAGTGCACTTAAAACAGGTACGCTTTTCTTGGTGGTCCGACTATTATTCCATAGTTTTTCCCTATAATTTAATTCAGGGCTGTCTGGGCTAGTAAGTGCTGCAACTTTTTTCAATTAGAGTCTGTTGCTCAGAGAGCTCTTAACATTCATACCTTTGCATGTTTCTTCTTTAAGGCGTTCAACTCTTTCTGCTGTTTCTTTAAATGTTTTATATAAGCCTACAAAAAGAGAAGGTGGATTAATTTTTCTGTGGTCATATTGACTTCAACCAGATAAAATCCTGGCTACCAAAATGATTAGGAACATATGTTGAAAAGCTTGTGTCTGTACTTACCTTCATTTGCTTTAAATCTTCTATCTTCACTTGAGGAATAAGATCTATACCTAGGAAGGCATTGATACAGTTTATCTAAAACATCATACGTACTAGTATATCTCATACTTTTAAATACGAGTTTTACCAGAGAAGCCTACATTTAAGTCAGCAATTCATGTTTTTCACTACATAAAAAATAATCCCAGGTTAATGAGAAACTTATTCATCAAGATATAGCTAAGATATAGTTAATTTTCAAATGCACTGCTCAATCAATTGCCTCGTGAAAAAAGAAATGAATCAATGAGTGTATTTTAATCTCTTACAGTTCTGGACTGAAGTGTCAAAACACTGCAATCTAAGAATTGAAAAAGGTCCTTTTCTGATAGCACAGTAAACCATTTAGGTACGTTACAAGTGAACCATGCAAATTTCAGAACTTTTGTCCTTAGCTAAGATTGCTCTGGCACCTCTTGTTTCAAAGGTTCTACATAGAGACTGGGACATGACAACATACAAGAGTTAACTGAGGTAATGTAGAACCTTTTTGGAGGCTAGGTCTACTACTTCTCCTCAATTTACAACACAAAAATCTTAGGAATGAAAATGTCCTCTCAGCCTGCAAGTCAATGCAGTCAAATTTGCATTTTGGTTAATACCAGGCTATGAGAAAAGGAGCAACAGTACTAAGGCTAAAATACTACCACTACCAAGGCTAAAGAAGAGTTACAAATTAAGGAGAAATACAAAATCATAATAAGTAAAAATTCTAATGAAAATTCACTACAACAATTAAATCTATCATACAAGACTATTTAGATGAATGAGAATACATTTTGATCACTAACTGCCATGCAAACGAAAACCAACTTCATTCATGTTTATGCTTTAATGTTTTCTGACATACTAGGATATTTTAAAACTCCTAAGCACATCCTACATGTAACCATTAATAAAAATATCAGTACAATGCCATGAGAGTTGCAATGCATAGTTTGTTTCTGAGATTTTACTCCAAAATGCTCACCTGTACATAAATACACTGCAAACCTATTTAGTTAACTGCTCTTAAGAGTGTTTATGGACTATAAGATTTCCCCTGCCTTGAAAAGGACTTTCTGCCTTTTAAGGTCAATTTAACTATAAAATACTAAAATGCTGTAAAAGGAAAAAAAAAGGTGAGGGGGTAGGGGGAAGGCAGGCAACCTCCGTAGGAAACATGAATTTTTACTTCTGTTAGAAGCATGAGATTCTGCTCAATTACATGGCACTAACATTAGCCTAGTAAGTGAGACTGGAACAGATTTAGGCACAGATCATGTAACTATTACCAGAAGTCAGAGAACAAGAAACCCCAACATCCTTGGCTATTTGAAAACTTTCCCCACACAGTTTATCTTGCTGGATACGCAATTTCTAACTGCAAGGTAGAGTTGTATGTTGTAACAACTGTGGAATCATCTAGTTCTCAAAAGAGCATAGACAAATAATACAAAATAACGATTCTTACATAAAAATAAACAGCTCTATTTCAACAGGTGAGAATATGAATAACAATTGTTTCAGGTAAGAATGTAAGTACCGAAATCTCAGTTTAAGACTGGGGCTGCATCAGGCATGCTGTGTTCTAAACAAACTTTCTCATGATTTTATTTTAAAATGCAGACACAATTACTCTGCTCATCAGGTCTCACTCTATAGCAACCAGGAATTAGTTGCCAAACCCTGCAAATTTTGTGATTATTGCACAATAAAACTAGTATTTGTGCATCTTTCTGATGATACATGAAATATGGGAACACCCCACTGCATAAAATATCCTGGGTTTTACACCAGGGAAAACTCTGGAAGAGTTCAGGTACCAGAGAGGACCTGTTTTATTGCCAAAAGTGGCTCCAGAGAAATGGTATCTTGTTTCTCAAGAGATCCCTTCACATGCGTGTATTCAGCCACAGCTGCTTAAGACCAAGAGCAGTCAGTCAATGCTCCTTTTCACTCCTGTCAACCTCTTTGGGCCAAGGCAGCTGAAAGAGAAAGAATCAGATTCCAGCTCTTGTGGCCCATTAACAGAAATATTTATTGTGTTTTATTCAGCTGTACAAATTTGTTTTCTCATTTAATCTTTATTACCTGTGATACATGAGAAAAAATAATCCCATTCAACTCCTTAAAATGATTTTGTAGAGTGAAAAGTGAATAGAGCAAGGAAAAAGTACTTATTCACTTACAATTGAGCACATTTAACATGGATATTTTTTACAATAAACATGCCATTTCCATAATCATTGTTCAGAGTAAAATCACACACTGAAAACATTTCTAATTATTGGGAAATCTCTACAGAATCCAATGAATTCTAAATACCTTTAATTACTTAATCTGCAACTCTGCCAGGAGATTTGTGGAGGGAGTTAAAAAAAACAAAACTAAACAGAAGTGTTTCTGCGGAGTAAACTAGAAAACAGTTGTTCCTATTGGCGCTTCTCCAGTAGATCTTTAGTAAACTACTCAGTCATGCACATTACTACTACTGGCAGTAAGCACACAGCTACACAAAGAGGTCACTCAGCAAACTAAAGCTGTATTTGCTTTATACAGCCATTTTAGTAATATAGAAAATTTATTTGCAATTGGACAACATCCACTCTCAATGGCAAAAGAAGTTACCTTCTCCAAGGGCAGGAATGAACAGAACTGCAGAACTAAAACTGAGTGAGTAGTTCTCTGTGATTTTCTGAACCACCTCAGAATCAAGGAAGCGGCACGCAACTTTTGCCCACCTTTCTTAGTGTCGGTCCCAGATCCAAAGCCTGCAGTGGTACCTGGTCGAAGCTCAGAGCTACTCTGAGGTGTTACATTGGCTTTGGTATTATTGGCTTTTCCTTTTCTATCATTCTTTGAAGTGTCATTTGGTACATCAGCTATATCACTCTGAAAGAAACATTCACAGTTTAATAAATTAGCTGTTGTTTTACCTGTAGTATAAAGGCTGGGGTATGGGAAAATTCTGAACTTGCTTACTTTAAACATAATTAAGAAAATTGCAATGTACTTTCAAACAACACTATATTAGTAAAGTATTTGTAACCTATTTTAAATGGCTACTTACTAAAACATGTGTTCTTGCTATTTCTTAAAATTTCTATTTCTAAAGGAGGTCTTAGTATGATCTGTGAAAAATCAGTTAGTGAATAGCTTTTCAGTACATGTTAACTAACATAAGCCAATGTACTTCAGAGCAAAACAAAGGGGCTTATATTTGAGAATGAGAAATTATAACGTAACACAATTGAAGAAGGACCAGTTTACTCTATAAAAAAGAACACAGCATGCACATAAGTGGGCTGTGTTTGTCATTAAGATCTACTTACAGTTTCAATACCCATAGCTCTCATTTGGTCTGCTCTTTTTTCTGTGATGGATAAAAATTTCTTTGGATCTGATAAAGCATCCACAATATCTGTAAGAAAAAATAATCAATTTCTTATGACCTTCAGAGGCATTTGGAAATTAATCTTTCACAAGAGTTTTCTTCCATCCCTGCTGTTACAGGCTATGGCTTGCAAAAACAGTCCGACTTTCCACAGTGAACTCGGCAGGATCATGTGTTTGTGTACACACCAGGAACGTGCATCAGTTTAGAATGCACCAAGGGAGCAGTATTAATCCAGGTACCTTATTTAGGATAAACACACTGACTCTATCAGACCAAAGGTACCTGAACTTACTTCCAGCTGATGACACTAGAATCTGAAACAAGTATTGGATCTCCTGAGCCACAAAGCACTTACAACTTTGTCTCTTGGTTATTCCAAGCGGTGCTGACTGACTTGGGACTGCAGAGGATTGTAGAAAATGCTGTTACATTTCCTATCTAAAAAGCGGATTCAGATGCATGGTTAAAGCATTTGGAGAAATCTGGTCTCGCCTTTGCGATGTGTCTGGAACATGACAGGCTGTGAAGGGGCTTCTCTGTAAACCACCATCATCAGCATTTGAACCTTGCACCGTATAGATTATTGAATCTGTTTTCCATATGCAGCAACGAAGGTGCAAGCACAGGTCAAAAAAGGAAGACAACGATACATGAATCTTTACCTGCATATTGAATATTCCTTTTCCACACTTAATTTCAATAGTTAGAGAATACAGAAATGGCAAACCTCCCCACAGCAAAAAATGATTTTACAAATTAAACTGATTCAGCACCTACAACAATAACACATTCAGAGACCGCAGCAGTGCTCTGTTTTGATGATCCCTCTCCTTCAGTATTACAGAACAAAGAGTCACTGGTCTCAGTTAACAAGCCCTCCTTGTCAGAGCAGTAACTTAAGAAAGGAATTTTGAATGCTTCAGTCTGACTCATCATTATTACAAAATATTCACACTTAATTACCCCAGGTTTTTTGTCACAACAACGAGGACCATCACTTCCCTTGCAAGGAAGCAGTTTCTTTGCAGAATACTGCAAAGCCCTCTTTTTGGCTGCTTATGAGTAAAAGACATATGCTTTTATACCCTTATGTTCTAGATTGTCTCACAAGCATAATAGGCCATTATTTCTGCAATGACAGTTCCAACACTCATGATTTTCATCATCATCTGAATTTTGCCTACATTTCATGTTATCTCTTAAGCCATTTTCCAAGTGAGTTTACAAGGCTGCAAGACAGACAAGCTGGTTCGCTGACCAGGTCTATAAAAATATCCAACCCATCAAAAGCTTTGGGAAGAAACTTGCTATCCTTCTTGTTCAAACAAGGGGCTGGACTAAATCATCTCCCTTCCAACCTCAGTTGTTCTATAAAACGTTCCTCTGAAGTCATGTGATGCATTTCTCAAGCAAAAAAAGCGCAGACAGGGCTCCCATTGCAACAAAAGTTGTATTAAATACATAGCAATATCCTTGACAGGTCTGTTAATCTGCACAAACAGGTTTTCTCCAATAGCTGTCATGATCCAACCATGTCTTCTGAAAGCTACTTTTCAAACAAAACCCCATAAAATACACAAAAAAACATGCAGAATTTATTTTGAGTCATAACAATGGCCTGGTAGCTCAGCACTGGTTTTCCCCTTTCCCTAACCCCGTAAGCATGTCTTTTTGTCCTTGGCATGCACTCCTCAGTGAAAATCCAGGACTACCCTGCTAATACGATGCGTCATTTGAAAACGGAACCCGATTATCACGAACTTCAAGGTAAAAAAATGACTAACGTGTTTGGGAGAGCGAGACCTTGGTAAATTGTATTACTAACCATGCAGACACATCACCAAAGGCTCAGCATTTCTACAAGGGGGATGTGACTCATCACTGCTTCTCACATTGTCATCTGTCCTCTGCTTACGTTTTTCTTTCTCCCCGGTGAGGTAAGGTGGGGGTGGGGAACAGCATTGAGTAGAAGAATTGCAATTAAATATAAAACTAGGAAAATCACTGGAAGAGTACATTGCAGAGGACTCTAACCACTAACCTAAGCAGCCACGCTTACTTATGTACAGACTTCTATTACATAAGCTTCTCTTTGGAGAATGCTACTTCATTTGCACTAATTTGTAGCAGTCAGGTTTTATTGGGAACAGAGTAGCTGACACAAATAAACAACAAGAAACTACTAAATTACACAAAAAATAAAACTATACATCTTTTAAAGCCTACAGTGTATTAGCCATTCTTCAGTGCAAGTTTTAAAATCTTACTCATATTGGTTAAGACAAAAACAAATAAAAAAGGAAGTAGACAGCTATTATTGAATTGAGCTCTACTTCCCTACAGGTTTTCTAAAACAATCAGGGAGATCGTAATGATAGCTCACAAAACAATGCGAGGTTCACTGCAGATGATAAGTAATTAAAAACAACATGCCAGTCGAATACTAATGATTCCACACAAGTATCCAAGTTAATTTCCAGTTGTTCATCGTGCTCTTGCTCTATATTGACGTGAACAATACAAGACACATCAAAATCATCTGGGAAGGGAGAGAAGAACTAATCATTGACTCCTCTAGTTCATGTTAATATGCAGTCTGTCTTTCCCAACACTAACAGTAAGCTCTGACAATCAGTTCTCTCATTCTAGTATCACTTTATTGTAATGTCTTTCTGTGTCCTCACCTCTACTAGATAAATTAGCTGCAGAAATGCCGCCAATGTAGTATATCAACCAGTACTGAACCATATACAATGTGCAAATTCTAAATTGGTGCTCAAATTCTCTTTGAAAAACAAGTCTTTCACTTCTGAATTTGTATAAGGAGCAGTTTAAAAAAAAAAAAATATTTTCTCCCTATGTGACCAGCACACTCAGCAGCTTGAGTCACATGAAATTCTAAGTTTAAATTCTACTCACAGAAGAAGTGTGGTATTATTCAGAAAAACATCAATCCCAAATCAAAAGCATGTCCCTAGTTCAGAAAATATTTTAACTGCGTCATTTACTGTCAAAAGTTTAAGTTCAGCACATGCTTAAATATGTCCCTTATATTCATGGTTCAATTACTGCCTTGAGACTCTTAAGCTAAAGCAGAAGCTTACATATGTCTTGAGACAAAGTCCCT
Source organism: Apaloderma vittatum (assembly GCF_000703405.1). Lineage (NCBI taxonomy): Eukaryota > Metazoa > Chordata > Aves > Trogoniformes > Trogonidae > Apaloderma > Apaloderma vittatum. The sequence goes on from NW_009698333.1 coordinate 39,891, forward strand.
GAAGTTAAACACTTAGATGAAACACGCAGCATAGAAGTCATGGTGGTACTCCAAGACATGTGGCAAAACTCCAGCTGACTTGCCAGCAATGAGGATTTCGCATGTGAATAACATAAACACTTCCGTAAATGCTTAACTTTTTCCATGAAATATTGTTACAGATCTCTAAGCCTGTTTATTTTTTTAAAGCTCAGATAAACACCAGCAAACACAGATAGGAAGCTACACTATCTAATATGTTCAGAAAGCTTCTCTTTTTCCAGTTGGTACTATGGAAATGACACTCAGAGAAGTGGCAGTAATCCCTTGCGTAGACAGCAGGTTTGCAGTAATTTTTACAAAGAGCAAAATATCATTTTTATCAATAATGTTTCACTAATCGACTCTAAGGTGAACTTCATTTTGCTGCATAGTCAGAGCACTGACATTTGGCACCATTTCTATTTTACAGTTTTAAACGGTTTACATATTGTCTTACGTACAAGCAAATTTCATCTGCAGTCAAGAAAACATTTCCCCAAGGTACAGCCTCAGGGTGAACTTACCCATTACACTGATTTAAGCGGTGTAATGATTATTCTCAGCTGTTCGTTCCTATCCACATGTGGCAATTTGCCATCACTCAGCATAAATGACTGTGGCCCTGCCAACCTGATCACGGAAATGGCTCACATTAAAAATAACCTGAACTCTCAGAATGATGAAACTGCACTAAAACCATGTGAAATTGGGAGGGAAAAAACACAGAAAGGTTTTGGATGCTAAATTATTTCACTGTTCCTTTTTAACAATATATCAATATTCTCAAGAATAGAAAAGTGGTTTTGTTTGAAAAACACACACGTCTAGATTCTGCATCAACTGTTTATACCTATTGGCCAAACAATATAGTTAAAGTACATGTTTAACTTCACAAATATTTATGCCAGGAAAAACATAATTAAAAAAAAAAAAAGAAGAATCTTCTTAAAATGTCAACAGAGAAAATCAAATTGAGCTAACTAGTATTAACTTACTTTCCATACTATTTTGGCACTTAACAAATACATGTCATTAGCATTAACACTGAGGCAGGCATTTGGTTTGAAAGCTAATTTCTGAACTGAATATGCAGGGTTTCTCAGGAGTTAAAACACTAAATCTTGCCAACCCTCCAGCAGAGCGTGTCTGCTTCCGGCTGACACATTGACACCGCAGCACTTCAGTACTTCCACACCAACACTCAAGGTCTACAGTACACTGAGATACAGGCTAATCTCACCTCCAAAACCGTCAGGCACATATGTTTTAAGCACGATGTTGCAGAACACCGTTGGAAGAGAGAGTGGTTTGTTGCCCTCATTCCGAAGGGAAATGTGTCTGTAACCTGCTTGCAGACCATCCAGAGGCAGGATCCTCTGACCAATCAACTTATTATTGTCATCATACACTGCTATTCTCAGGACAGCGAGATCAGGGAGGATAACCTGGAAAGTCACAAAATACAGAAATTCAGTGAATCAAATACAGTAGCACCCTGCCACCTCCCGTGTTTAAACCATTCACTTTGGATGCTAGAAACAGACTATCATCACTGCAGAATGTCACTCCCTGCAAGCTGCACGCTTTAAGATGAATCTTCCTTGCAGAAGCTTTTTTTCACTCTAAATAACTGGTAGATTTCAGAATACAGAAACCCTGCAGCTTCCAGGTACACTAGCTAAATATTTGGCATATTTATTTTTCATTACCAAAGACTGGTGACATCGATAAGAAGGTGGGTAAATACCACACGGGAAACGACAGATACAGGGGCAATCAAAGGGTAGACAGAGCTGAAGCTGGGGGAATTATGACAGAAAGATGGGATTTGGGGATGTATCCAAAAGGGCAACGAAGAGCAGGAAGAGTGCAAGCACAAGCTGATGGGGACGTATGCTGAACTATAGGGTCTGTGATGGGGAGAAGCAGACAGAGGGCAGGACAGGGTGACAGACCTGCCTGAAATGACGTGCCGGCAGCAGAAGTGGGCGTGCTGTACTCACAACATGAAGGGTACAGGGTATGTGTGGTGGGCAGGGATGCTGCCAGCTATCTGCACCTGTCAGTCCCCATCTGGACCAGCCAAAACACTTAACACAAAAAAATCCCCTGCCTTCCCTGGAGCAAAGGTGCTGCCTCTGTGCACAGAGCAGTGAGGAAAAGACAGCCTAACTGAGAGTTGCAGCTTCTCTGCCAGTGTGCCTCAACTATCCTCCTTTGGCAGGGAAGTTGGACTAGAAGATCTTTTGGGGTCCCTTCCAACCCCAAATATTCTGCGATTCTGTGAAAGGTCTTCCCACTCCATCCCTATCTGGCTCTGTTCATCAGTGCTTGTGGGCCAAAAGGGAAGACCTAAGTAAACTGTGTCTACTGGCTCCCTTAGATGTCCCTCTGCCACTTTCATTTCCAGCCTTACAGGGCACAAAACAAAGTATACTTTTGATCTCTGAAGCCACTAGAGCTATTCAGATACCCTGCTCTGGCCAGTTATAACTTAGTACTCTCAGCACAAGATACCACCAGCACTCACCCCATCTTTCCCCTTACACAACAGAGTGACAACACATAATGTGGGTTAGAATGACCGAAGCTTTATTTTAGTCAAAATAAAAATAAGAAAACAAAACAGAAGAACGATCACACATTACCTGAAAGCAACTGCATAAAGATTAAACGGCAGCTTGAGGAGAACACTGTAACCCAAATGGGGCAGCTATGACCTCTCCTCTACAGGTCACAGATCAGCACATCTTTAATTCCACGATGGGCTTAGATATAGGGAGCAGGAGTGGGGACTAAGGCGTATATCATCCCTCTCCATTAATTCATTCTATGGAGTCCTCGCAGGCAGTTCCACCATATTTTAGTACTGTGCACCCCACACTTTCATTTCCTCCAATTAGAGGAATTGCTTCCGCTGAGCTTATACCACTCATCTGCTTGGTCATTGATGTATGTCTTGATTACAATGCTAAGCCTGGCATGATAAGGGCCTGAGATGAAGAAAAAGAATCTCCCAGACGACTTGAAGAACAAGTTATTCAGGAGAACGGGTTACCATGTAATCGTTCACTGCAGAGCAGAGCAGGAAGCCAGAAGAATATTGGCATCACCCCCTGTACCCATGCCGTGAGACACAGATACCCTGCCTTCAGACTGAAGCTATGCGCACCCTGGAGTTTATGGGCATTTTGATGTAAGAAATGAGAAAGCAGCAGATGCTGGCCATATGGCCAGCAAGCCATGGGCAGCATGATGGCCTGTCCCTCCTCATACACGGAGAAAACCACTTTAAAGTCACATTCATGCCAAAACATATTAGAGTTCAGAAAAACCTCTTGCATTAACTACGTTTCTATTAAAAACTGGTTATACTTCTAAGAAAGCAGATTATGTTATCACTACTCAGCAAAGTCTGTCACTCTGGAATAAAAGAGCAATGATTTTGCGTGACAACAAAACAGGTGTAAGCAAAACAGACATTATCAAAGATGGCACTGCTAACACATGTAGTCTGGATGAAACTCTAGCCAACAGTAAAAAAATAAAAATAAAAATATATATATGTATGTGTGCATCATATATATAAAGACTGAGAGATAGAAACTGAACAAGGACAACTGATATCTCTCTTTAAATCCCCCATACTAAGAAAAAAAGGGTTGTTTTTCTTTTGTTATTAAAAAAAAATAAAGAAAAAAGTACATGATGCACATGGACTACTGAAGGAGGGAGCTGGCAAGACGTCGGAGGAACACAGCACCCATCCAACTTTTCCATGTAATAACATCGACCTTAGCTTTGGATGCAGCATCTCACCTGCCCTCTGGGCTGAAGGAACAGTGCAAGATAGCAGCCACTGCCAGGGCAGGGAAGAAGAAATCTCCAAGGAATGATGGTGTCCATCAGCGGGGGCTCATTCTGAGCGGACTGCATACCTTGAACTCGGGCATGGCCACGGAGGTGGCTACCTCCAAGTTGGAGGAGGAAGCAAAGGGGAGCGAAAAGCCAAACAGAAACAAAAAAAATAATCATGTGACAGCTACAGAGGTTATCCATTAGAAAAACAAAACAAAGCAAAACTAAAAACAAAAGAAAAAAAACAACAAAAATCCAAACAACCTCTTGAAAGCTTATTTCAGCTTTAGATTGTTTACTGTAGTAAACAGTATTCATTCATGTGAGCAGTCACAATGAAGCAGGGAGGAGCGGCTGAAGTGAGCAAGGATGCTCATGGGCAAAAGGGCTGGCAACCACAAACTGTGCTTTCTAAATATCCTACCTTTCGAAATACAAATGATTCTTCATTGTAAACAGGATTCAGACCATTGTTCATCACCATGCGTGTTCGAAATTCTTTACGTATCGTGTCCGTGGGCAAACCATACATATCCACTTCTACATACGTACCGATTTTTTTATCTGACAAGAACTGACCAGATATTACCTGCAACGTAACAACAGAGCAGTAAGGAAAAGCAGTGCAGAGAACAGAAGCAATATAAAGTACACAGCATTTGATGAATACTGGAAATGTTGATACTTTAATTGACAGCAGCATGAAAAAGGCTTTATACAGAACAAGTATTTATTTTATCATACGAAAATGGTATATTTACTACTGAAATTGTACTTCTTTAGGAGAGGTTTTGTGGTAAGACCTTAAATGTATCCTTAATTTGAAATAAATGCTTCACTGTGGTATGGCATTAAACAGTTTTAACTCAGTCAGACAACATCTCATAGATGCATTCACTATATTACTGGAAAACACTTAATGAAACAACCAGATTAGGTATTGCTATTCTGCAACTTTAAACTCTCTGTTTAGAAGCTCTATTACATGTCTTCACTCCAAAATGGTGAACAGAAGCTATTGTTCCGCTTTTACTTAGGTAAAAGTTTTAAACTAATTGCATGTCAGTCTAATTCCATATTAGATGTCTGGGAAATGTAGGAAAAAGCAAACAAAAATCCACATGATTCCTCTACAACTGTTATATATATATATATAAACACATATATGAAAATTTATTGCAAGTTTACTCCAAGTCAAGATTATTCTAGCCCCACT
>NW_009698333.1:45016-65688 GCF_000703405.1 Apaloderma vittatum
AGGGAAATTTTTTATTTCGTCAAGATGATCTACTACTTAAAAATTCAGCTAATTCACTAATGTGATCAACAAGGGAAGAAAAAAACCACCTGAAATGCGATTTCACAGACTTAAGCCCATTTCAAGTCATTTTCATGATCTAACATTCTTCCAGGGAACACTCTGGATGGATAACAAATCTAAAAACTTATGTGGCTGAGGGATCAACTGGCTTCAGTCCACTCAACTCTCTTCTAACAACATTTACATGGAATTTTACACAAGTTTTAGTCATAGAAGAGGAACAAAAAACATTATCTTAAGAGCTATCTCTAGTGATACTTTGCATTTATCTTGTCACCACCAGACCCCACTTCCTTCTTGCATGGATTGTACTATCATTAACATTAAAGAAAAACATTAGTAAGAAGTTTTTGTTCTTTTAGAGGTGCAAATGTCTAGAATGTACAATGAACTCTTGGTCAGACTGAGTTTGGAATTTCCATGCTGCACGTGGAAAGTGATAGCTGAAAGCTCGTCTTTTGTTAAGCTGCACATCAGGTATTCGAGCAGAGAGAGGAGCGCGTCAAGTCACGAAACACATTTTGCAATTGTTAGCCTCTTTGCAAATTGTTACCCTTCTTCCAAAGCACGATACCTAACCATGCTTTAGAACTACGGCAGAAGTTTATGGACTTTGTCACTGACAGATAAAGGACCTCTGTCACAAGAACGAGTTTTCTCTCCTTATTTTGAAAATAGCCTGTCCACGTGTGCTCATATTCCTTCCTGTTCCATGGTGACAAGCGATGTTTGTATAATTTCATATTGTTCGCAGAAACGAACTTCAATTTATTAACTTGTGAGAGTCGACATAATTCAACAAAGAGCATAAGGAAGTTTAAAATTCAGTGATAATGTGTAATAACAAGTCATTTTGAATTCTATTACGTTCCACTCAGTTCAAGTGAACATAGATGTAGCCATCAATAAGAAAAAAAAAATTGATGAAATCCAAATTCGTCTGTTGTAGATATCCCAGTTCTATTGACATTTGAAAGTGACCTTGCATGTGACAAGATGACAGAAGTTTGTCTGTTGCTGTTTTACCTGTACAGAACATGTTGCAGCAATTACACCATCTACAGGAGTTTCAGAGAAAGGGTCAAATGTTCGATCTGGTCGCCGCATGAAATCTGGTTTAAGTAGATACCTTATTTCATTTAAAAAAAAAAAAAGAAAAGAAAATCATTCTTATGTGGAAATTAAATCTGAATTAAATACAATTAAAATGGATGTTCTATCTTTAAATGATGAAATCTTCCACAGCTCTGGAAAATACAGACTATCATTCTAGCTGCATGTGAGGAAGTAAAAGGAAATACTATGGTTGGCTAGTATACAGATAAATATTAATTTTTATTTTGAATTACCAGCTAATGAGATATGAAATCAATCCAAGAGCTCAAGATGAAAATAAATGTAATATAATCGAGGACATTTCAAAATAACTTAATAACATATTTCAAAAATATAGCGAGTCATCACATAACAAAAAGTACATGCTCTCATCTGTTTTAATTCTTTAACTTGTTCTTAACACTTCGGAAAAATACAGAGGGCTTATTCAATTTTAAGAGTTAAGACTTAGACAACAAATTTCAGCCTGAAGCTAATTTTTTTATCTCCGTTAGAAAACCTTGGGGGAAAACAGCTGATAGTATCAGTGCTGTCAGATTGTTAATTATAACAGCAAGTAAGGTACCACCATAATAACACTTACAATACATCCCTGAGGACTATACGCTGGATCAGCATATCAATGAAGCTGATACGTGCTCTGACGAATCAAAACACAAGGATTCTGCCATCAAAATGAACCAGCAGTTGATCACAGAACTGCCGTACTACGCGTGACAGGGGTTCTCTTCCACCAGTGGAAGAAAACACGTAACTGGAGTTATCTTGCTAATTCTGCAGCCTTTACAAACAACAGCTGCTAGAATAATATTTTTGTATCCACTCTTAGTCTCTCTAGTGAATCACTGGTACATGATGTTATAAAGACCTAGGTAGAGTTCAGAAATAATTTAAAAATACTACAAAAATTCCAATGGAAAGAATGTCAATGCTTTCTCCTATTTTTTTCATAATGTGGTTTTTGTTTAGAAAGTAATATTCATCATTTTTTTTTACATTGTAAATATGTGATTTTATAATATTGTATTAATTTAACGTTAGGTTATAGGCAAGTCTTACAGTAAGAGTCAACGCAAATCTTACTATAAGACTTGCATTAGTAGAAAAGTTGTTTCTTCTCCAGATGAGTTTGAAGATTTTAATGTGTTTCTGGACTGCCGTTTTCTATAATTCATCAAACTTCTCCTTTCTTTTGATGTTAATGACCAACCCATTCTATTAAGGTATAAGCACAACATTTGAGAAAAATCTACCAACATCACTTGAGCATCCTTTTTCATGCAAAAGTCATGAGCAAGAACTCAGAGAGATGAAACGCTTCAGTATGCTCTGTGAAATTCGCTCTCCAACTAAAGTACACAGATTAAAATAATGTTCCGTATTTATTAAGACTCAACCTGTCCAAGTAAATTTTGCAATTCTGTGAACCGTGCAATGAATCGTCATTCTGAGGCATATCTTCAAAGAAAGATTGAGAACAGAAACTGAAGACATATTTAAATAACTGTGTATGGTACTCATGATCTTCATAATTTGCACACAAAGTCTCTTTTATCTCATCTCTAAAAGCTAGGCATAATTAAAAATCAAATTCAGAGTACCTCCTTGCAGGGGATAATCCTCTCTGAATTCTGCTCATTTCTACTCTTCACCTCACATTCTATTTTTCTTTTGTAACACAACAGTGACAAAATCTTATTAAAACCATAGTAAAGGCTTCTGATACACACTGAGAACAGCTTAAATCGTATCACTCACCCACATGATCCATTATATTCAAATTTTCCTTGATTCAGCTGCATTGCTAAATCTGTCAAGAAAGAAAAAAGTCACTATCTTTCCCTCTTAAAGTGCAGATCACGAACAATTATTTTTAGCAAATAAGACTGTTTGTCCAGAATAACCAGTTTAAATACAAAATAAATTTAATACACATAAACGACACATACGTAAGATTTAAAAGGAAGCAATAAGAAAACTTCAAATTTCTTCACAGTAGTAACAGCTTTATCAACTCAGCTGAAGTCTAGGCTGTCTCTCCGTGAATTCAGACACACCCGGCAGGCAGAAAACCATCAGACCGTGGCTGCATTAAGTGCCTGGGTTGGGACTCCAACCATCTGACTTTCAGTATCTACAGTACAGATGTCTCCATTTCTGCTAGTGATCTAGAACCACTTTGAATAACGTAGAGATGCAAGCACTTCAACAGTGCAGTTAACCTCAGGCTAAGGCAGACATATTAAAAATATCTGAGCTGAGACATCCCAGAAGTACGTATTGCTCTACAATGACCACGGACAACTAACTATGATGGTCTCTATCCAGATGTCTCAAAGAAGGTGTGATGAGTATCACATCCGTTTCCTGCGGGATTAATTGAATAAAAACCACAAAAAGAAACCACAAAGATCACTGCAGCACTGCTCAATTTCAATATTTAAAGCATCTGAGTTTTATTCAATGCATTGTTACAGCACTTGTTTATAAAGACAAACTCCTAACAATAAAGTCTCCCAAAGCTCATGCAAATTAAAATGTTTTTCTACAGTTTTCCGATTGTACTAGAATATAATATCTTTGTTTAGCAGTAACACAGGTATTCTCTCGCCCAACAGACTCTACCTTCAAAAGGGAAAATATTCTTTTCTGCATGTTCTCCGTCACACAAAATACACGATTCTCATACGCTCATGTCAGTTATTATTCACTTTACTGGGCAGCCTTAACTTGCATTTCCTTAATTATTCTTCAGCCCAACAGCACAGCTGGATCATAAAGGACTAATACAGGAAATTTGCTCACTTCCAATTTTACAATTACTAATCCCATTTTGCAGTACAAAGGGGTTGAGAATGACATGCGGTGGGGAGAGGCAGAGTTGGGAGCAGAGTGCAGCTTGCACATCTGCCCCAACCTCCACGTCGTGTACCACGGAGTGCTTTATAAGCACTGTATCCCTGGTCAGTCTTCTCTTGCTTCCCCAGCAAGCGAAATCAGGGGAAAGCTTTGCAGGACAGAACTCAGGGTATGATCATCAGCAGTGTCTGTAGCACCAAAGACACCGTTCAAGGGGGAGAGGGAAAAAAATCCATGAAAAACACCCCCAAAAAACAAAACAACAACACAAACAACAACAAAAGACCAGCACCAAACAAACAAACAAACCCACCCACAAATCAAACATAAAAGTACTATCACAGATAGAGGAAAAATGAAAAAGAAACCACCAGTCTGTTACATGTATGATTGAAGACGTTCCTAGATTAATTTAAAAAACCAAAACAATCAAATTACCCAAACCTGCAAAACAGCAAAAAACCCATCCTTTTGTTACACTCATACCTTCCCTGAACAGGAACAACACATCTCCTCGCAGTTTACGCTGTGGAGAGACACTGACCTTCTCTGGCATCATTTTCTCAGCTGGGATCTCAGACCCCATTCCCTGATGCTGAACACGACCTACACTTCACAATAACTGGTCCAAATGCATTTGGCACACAGTCATTAGTTTTTACCATCTTAATTCGTACGCTCCTTCGTCTTTACTTTGTAGACACGCACCCAACTGTGCCAAAGCTGTGTTTTGTGAAAACAGTCATTTTCCTGTAATTAATACTTTTTACAGTAATAAAACATTGATGTGAGAAGATACAGTATTATATCTTCATGAAAGGGGACTGAATTTTCCTTTTATGTATGGCTTTTTTATTGCTCCTTGTCTTACGCTTCCATAGTTCCACCGCACTGTGTTATTTAGCCATATGTCTGCTTCCTCCAAAAATGCCAGAAGCAAATCCATGGCATCTGTTTGAGAGTTACTGCCCAAGCCATTCTTTAGGATTGAGGTTCACTGGTCGTTGCTGCCTACCTGGGGTCTGATAGTTCAGTGAGACCATCTGGCAGCCAGCGTTCCAGAAAATTTGAGGCATGTAATTACTGGAATCCACTCGGCCTCCCTTTGGGTATATCCGACTCATTTGTCGTTTATTATAACTGTAGAATTCATCAAGGAAAATGAAATAAAAACATCATAGGAATATATGGTCATATCCTGGTATTTTCAATATTTCTTGTATCAATTTTACTGCTTCTCATCCTATGAGCTACTTCTCCTTTTCTTTTACAGATGTGGAACACTGTCCATTAGAAAGGTACACTCATTTATTTGTAGCATTGGAATAGAGAAGTGGTATAAGGAGGTGAAAGGATACTTCACAAACTCAATGGCATGGGTCTTCAAATACCCTAGTCCAACTGATTCATTGAAAGAGGACATATTATGATGAATATTGCGTTCTAGAAAGAAAAGACAATACATTTTAAAATGCCTTTGCAATGACAAATCATAATTGAAAATCGTGCACCCCACAAAATAGCAGGATACAGCAAATTCTGGTCTTTTCCCTATGATCTGTCACTCTTCTAAACAAATTATACTGAAGATAAAATTTCTTAATATTTGACATGCTGATCTCCCAGGAATTGAAAGAAAAAAGCAAAACTTTTGTTCCACGTTTAGGACAAAATTGTCATTCAGAGCCTGTGTTGCATGGCTAGATAAGGTGAAACAACATGATAAATGGCCTAGCGCAGTACGAGAGCATCAACTAACTGCTGACCACTGTGACAGTCACGCTCACCTCACTTCACAGAAAGCTGAACTAAAGAAAGCAGTTTAGCTGGAAAAGCCTACAGAATATAATCAACCTCAACGGCTTCATACTCTCCCAGTAATTTAGTGACTCCATGTGGATGACCGGTGGAATAACATGTTAACTTTGCATTCAAGAGAGATCTAAAAATACAGTGATGATCGCCGTTAAACTATACCAAGTCTTCTGCCATTTCTATACTCAGGAAATGTAGAGAATTAAAATACTACCTAGACTAAGCAGACAAATACTTTTATTTCATTCAACCTTTTATGTTACCTTCTGCTACATCGAAACCTTGAAATTTTACAGGTTGAGCATAGTTGACCATTGTTGATAAATATGGATGTATATTGGTTGTGGCACCTACATATTTGTAAGATGCCATCCACGCTTGTTCATCTTCAACAGTTACTAAACCCTGAAAGCACATTAAAAAGAATAATCACTATTTATGTGTGCAAACACTATTCTTGGAATTTTCAAATGTGATACAAAAATATACCCAAATCTGCAGAAAGCTAAAGAAAGTGTGAATTAATACAAGTGGAAATTTAATGACACAAATTAAGATTTATCTTTTTACTAATATACGCACCAAATAATCTCAATGTTAGAGGATGCATGCAAGAAGACTGATGACAGAGAAACTCCTAAGCAGCGCATAAATATTACATGATGTTAGTAGGATAACTTTGGGATAAAAGATAAATATTACAACAGAGCAAGCAATGGTGGGAGATAATGATCTGTCAAACAAATTCCTAAGAATTGTGATAATATACATTTTCTGATAGCATCTGTGGTGGGGTACCAAGTAGAACTTTCTCAGGATCAGAACACAGATAGGTTCAACTGCTAATCTTTACCAGTAAAAGCAGACCAAAATATAGGGATTACAATCTTCATTTAACAAACAGATGTCACAAGACCAAAGAGACAAAACATCTAACTCGTATCCCCAGCCATTTAAACTGACAAAAACCTGAATCCATCATTCACATAAAGACGCGCTACACTTTTAACAGAATTTCAAGTCTTCTACAAGTATTTCATCTGCTAGAAACCCACAACAGGAAGTGCTTCTCGTTGGATCCACTCGTCCAGCTTTTTGTTTTCCATAAATCGGTTTGAAACACATTCTTTTCACCAAAAGATAGGAAAGAAAAAGAAAGATCTCTGTAAAACTAAGCAAACTCCACAAGACTTACTGTTCACGGTATTTTCCCCAAAAACATTTTCACTTGTTCTCCTACCAGCAAAACAGTCATCAAAAATCTAATCTACTGTAGCCTGATAGTGAACTTCTGCAAGGAAGTATATTAAAAAATTCTTATAGTACAGCTTTTTATTTTCAGAATGCAACCTGTGTTGGTCAGAAAGTTCATTTCAAAAAATGAATTCCATGTGAAGTGAAACAATTTACGCCTTAAGACAATTATAGTCACAAGGAATGTCATTTTCTGACTGCATACAATAGCTGAGTTATCAGAATGAGTCCAGGTGTTGCTTTATGTATATTTTAGACTGAACTAAACTTTGAATGGCCCAAGAAATCAAACTGATATCATGTTTTAACGCTGATTAAAAGCGCTCAATCCAGCTGCTTTTCAGGAATCCACATACTGAGGGTTCCCTAAACTTGCCAAGCAGTACATCCCTTTATTAGTAGAATACAGGTATCTTTTTGTTACTAGGTTAATATTGTCAATAGAGTTTAGAACAAGTTAAGGTCAAATTTCTTCAAAGGAACTAGTCCTCTTCAGTGTCTTCATTTTTGGAGGGCCAGTAAGTCAGGAGGAACTAATCACCCATTTTCTCAAAAAACAGGCTCCTTCAATGGACCCCTTTGCTGACTGCTCATAATTGCTAATCATGTTTTACTATCTTGATCCAGAAATGTGTAAGTAACGAATCACAGTGAAAAGGAAGTCAAAGGGGATTATCCACGCCTTAGTACCAAGGCAACAGGACTCTGCAGACTAGAGCTGTATGACTGCATTATTGCCACACTGGCTTTATGACAAAGTTCTAAAGAGAATCTGCTGGTCATTGATTTTACCTGATTTATGTGCAGATCCATAATTTTTAGAGTAAATGGGCTGTACTCTCAGCAGTGTTCACAACCTGATGAATTAGAAAGGGGCAAGGACGGAATGCTTCTGAAAGCCTACGGAATGGTTACAACAGCACACAATCCTTTTGGGGGCTAGAGAAAACAATGTGGGAAAGGTGTTCTCTATGTTATTTACACCTGCCTACTCCTCTAGAAAAGAGGCAGAACTCACTTAGAAAACAATACAGACTGAAACAAAGTGTGGTTAGGAATAGGAAAGGCTTAAATGAGAGAAGAGGAGGAGGAGGAGAGTGGAAGGAGGTGGGAAAAGTCTTACAGAAGGGATTCCTGGGAGAAGCTAAAATGTGGAAGTCCAAAGGGAAAGCAAAGGGAAGAAAAAGAGAGAGGAAAGCAAAGTGCAGTCAGGGTAAGGCAAGAGGGAAAAAAAAGAAGCAGGGGTGATATATCTCAACACCATTCAAAGAACTGCTGTATCCCAGAGCATGACATTTGAGACTGAGATCAGACACTTCTAAGCAGGCAAAAGTCATGCACTCCTGTCTGTCCTCAAATTTTCTGACAGCTCTAACCTCAGGATAAAAGTACAGTAGAATAAACCCTAGGGGACAAAACGAGGCAGAGTCACTTTTGGAAATACTCTGTAGGTGGAGTGAAACTGAGAATTGTTAAACCACTAAGAATGTATGGTAAGTAAAATGTATGTTAAATGTAAAGTAATAATATAAACTACGTAACATCCTATGTGTCACCTTTTTATTGTTTTCTTGCTCAGAATCTTCAACAGCCTATGGGAAAAAAATATATATACATTACCCAAAGAAAAAGCAATAGGAAACACTCACAACAAAGGAAAAAAAAATTCTCAAAAAGTTAACGCATTTAGCAAAAAGTACACTGTTTTCCATCTTCCTGTGTGGTTCCATACACTTGGTCAGATTTGCAGTTTCTTTCCAGTTTGGGTACACAAGATATGAAACTCAACAGCTGGCTAGCAATGGGAATAGCAGGGAGGATGCCAGACAGTTAAGCTCAAACCAGTGCTATCATTAGATGTTGGGGACAGAAATTTCAGAGAATGAAAGAATGACACACCCAGGCAATACAAAAAGATCATGTGAACTAGATATTCAGACTGCTCAGGCTCTGAAATCTTAAGGGTTAAGACTGCTGTAAGCTGTGCTTTAAGCATCCATATTTGGAAAAGGCCTATCTCCGGATGTTACATGCAATAGGACAGTCTGCTGTGTCTTCAATCCCAATCCGCTACTACCGAGAATCTCAGACAGATAAATGTTGACTTGGCACTGGACGCACGTTCCTACAGAATGAAGAAGTCACTGATGAGCAAAGAAGCAGATGGCCATATGCTGACGATGAGTGACTAACATGAAAAAACACCCCAAAACCAACAAAAAAGTTCAAACCCCCCAAAACTCATGTAGTTAGTAAGTGAAACCAGCCCTAGAGTAAAAAAAGGCAAATGATACATCAGTGGGAGAATTCATAAAGAAGCAAAGATGTTGACTTGAAGAGATACCAAGGTGGCAGGTCTGACATCCCCATGCTACTGCTGTAGACATACTGCCAAGGGCAATCTCTGCTAGGAAAGATTTTCCGTACTTGCACTTCTATCTGGTCTAAGATCCAAAGGAAGCCAGGCAGGAAGGAAGTGGCCAAAACACTTCCGAGACAGAGAAGCATGATCTGATAAGGTACCTTAGCATTCACTCTGTAGCAAGCAACAGTAAGGCCTTCAGTGACAGAGAGGTTTAATTCTGAATTCCCATATTCTGTATCTAATTAATGTCAAGTGATATTCAAGTTACTGAGCACAGACTGATAAACTGTACTGAATCAGGAATGACAGGGACTCTTACTCTGTATGCCAGCTGTCACTCTGTTAGGACTACCTGGGATGAGACAAAATGGGCTTAAGTTGCACCAGGAGAGGTTTAGATTGGATATTAGGAAAAAATTTCTTCATTGAAAGAGTGGTGAAGCATTGGAACAGGCTGCTCAGGATAGTGGTGGAGTCACCACCCCTGGAGGTGTTCAAAAAATATATAGACGTGGCACTTCACAACATAATTTAGTGGTCATGGCAGTGTTGAGTTGATGGTTGGACTTGATGATCTCAGAGGTCTTCTCCAACCTTAATGATTCTACGATTTTGTAGCCCCACTGCGACCCCACCCCACTGGGTAACGAGCATCCTACTTTGTCTTCACTGTTGTAGGTGGAAGGGATAATCTACCCTAGGAGTTTACAACAAAAAAAGACCCAGAGAATCCCTGTAATGAAGAAACAGGATGTAGTCTTAAAAAAATCCAACCAAACCACCTCATATTACAGCTCTGCAACCAAGATGCAAAGTAAAATATCAGAGGCAGAAGCAGGAAACTGCTTGCTACCTCTCCTTAGTATTTTTCATCTAATACTCCACTTGTATACTGTTTCACTACATACTGATTCTGTTTTCTCAGAGGATTTGATCTGCACAAGCAGAGTATTTTAAGCTACAACAGTTTGCCTTTTCATAACCCTAGAGGTTAGGAATCTGGTGAAGATCTTGAGTTTGACTCTTCTGACAACGTGTGCTGTGATGCTTCCACAAAAGCAGGTTTATTTCATACCCAACTCCACAGAAAGCTTCCAAAAGAAATACATGTAAGAAGCAATCCCACCTTTTTGACACTGATGGCAACAGCTTCTTTTTGGCTGTAATCATCTACAGTAAGGTCACTTCCAAATTTGTACTCTGGATGCGCTTCTTCTTCCTGGTCAGCTGCACAGAAAATAAAAAGGATCAGTGCAAAAAACACTGAAGCTGCTGGTTTTGTGAGAGACATGAAACAAAAGACAGTTGAATACACAGGTTTGGCATTTTTTTAAAAACAAAATTCAGGGCATTAGATTTTGAAGCATTAGTAGTAAAGTTGCAGCTAAGGCCCGAGATTCTTACAGCTCTGACACCGTCAGTAAGAGAAATTTTATTTACTGTATTTTTGTATTTTTGAAGGAATCGGTAATTTGCTTAGTGAAAGTGTAAAAATATCCCATAGGCTCGGGGAAATAACAAGAAATGAAGACAGAGTTCTTTAAATAAAGATGTAAAAAGTTGCTCGTGTCCAGGCTTCTCATGCATTGTTAGAGCCTCCTTATGTGCCCCTACTATAGGGAATAATTTTCACTTGCTTTTAACATGATTTTCCATTAGAACCTAGTGTACTCAAAGAAGCTACAAAGGACTCTTACAAACATAAAGCCATTAATCACATTATTCGTATGGGATTTAATAATTTTAGAAAATGCTTATTTGAGCCTCTTGGTGGTCTAGCACATAATTAATTACATGGTACTCTAAGAACATTATTAGAAACAAGCATTCCACTGAAATCAGCCTGTAAAACAACACAAACTCCTCCATGCTCCTTGATCACCTGAAAAAAGATACAGAGAGGCCTTTTCAAAAAACTGTTGTACTGCTGGAGCACCTCTGCTACGAGGACAGGCTGCAGGAGCTGAGACTGTTCAGTCTGGAAAAGAGAAGACTTCGGGGGGACCTAATAGTTGCCTTCCAATACCTGAAGGGAACCTACAGGAAGGCTGGGGAGGGACTTCTTACAAGACTATCCAGCGATAGGACAAGGGGAAATGGGTTTAAGTTGAAGGAGAACAGATTTAGATTGGATCTTAGGAAGAAATTCTTCAGTACGAGGGCGGCAAGACTTTGGAATAAATTGCCCAGAGATGTTGTGGCTGCCCCCTCCCTGGAGGTTTTCAAGGCCAGGTTGGACGGAGCCTTGAGTGGCCTGATCTAGTTGAGAGGCGTCCCTGTCCATGACAGGGAGGTTGGACTAGATGATCTCTAAGGTCCCTTCCAGCCTAGGCCAGTCTAGGATTCTATGATTCATTCTTTTTCAGCATTGCAAGGACAGATACCAAGATCTGGATCACAAAGAATATCTTTCATGAGGACCTCTACCGACTGCAACAACAGTGGCTCCCTGCTAGTAAAACTAATAAAAATAAATAGAAAAATCAGGGAGAGGACCAAGCGTGGGACATTCAGTATGACATGGGTCACAGGCCAACACCTTGGTTCAGATTAGACACTTGCAGGCAATGCATGATTTACCTCTTCTGGAGGTGGACATTTAAAATAAAGAAGGTGAATCACACCCTAGATTGGTCTATTTTTCTCTGTCGTCCATAAACACTTTCCACATCACTGGCTCAGATCTAGATGTTTATACTGAAGATATCTGAAGCTTGGCAAGAAAAATCCTATCCCTCATTTTATCCTTATAAACTAGAATGCAGTAATCCAATGTGATGTTGACATGAGTATTAAAAATAGTGACAAAATCTGTTTTCAAAGCAAAGATCACAGCTTGCCAGTCTCACACATACATATATTCACATAGTGAAAATCTGACTTGGTTGATGTTCCAATGACTTCTGAACAGTAAATGGAAGTTAAAATTACCACTAGTACCATTAACTGAGCTCACATTACTACCACAGCCTGCTGCAGAGCCAGGAGTAGCTGTGGTATATATGTGAGATGAGACGGTGAGGCTAGAGGTCTGTATAAATGGTCTTGCACTGAGTCCAGACTTACTGCTGTTGCCACAGCCCGTAGGCATATGTGTAACAAGTACACTAGCTGCTCGTGCCAGCCTACTGATTTACCACAGGCAATGTCTGAGAGCCCTTCTCTATGAAATCCTCACCACTTTCTATTTCTTCTTCGTTATCATCCTCTAGGATATTTACAGGAGCAGCGGTTTCCCCAGCCTCCATCATCTTTTTCAGAGCATCAAGCTGTTCTGTTAATAAGAAAAATAAAAATGAATTAGTCATGACACAAACAGTTTGTAGCACAAAGAAATACAATGATTCTCTGATCCCGAGTGTTGCTTTTATTTAATGGATTCTTTAAGTTTTCAGTTAGTAATAAAATTTTACACAGTGAGAGCATCATTAGACACTGCTGTTAGATCTGAAAAGGGGTCAGTAAGGACTGTATCTGAAGCTTGCTGAAGTTAAGAAAAATATTTTCATAGACTTCAAAGATCCTTGGGAGGAAGCATATTACTTCTTCCAAGAAGAAACAGCCAGCTATCTCTTTGGTGCTTGAGGTATGCAAATAAAGGCAAACTGCTTGGATTTTCAGTTGTGTTCCCATGTGCATTTTAGTTAGCGTGAACATGATCATATTTGACTGAAGTCAGCGGAAGGTCTGCATGCTTATCTTGGAATGGAGAAGGACCAGCGTTTCTTCTTACAGGTATACTGGAAACTAATATAGCAGTATTATTACTATCACTGAAAGAAGATAAATATCAGAACTGGCAACAATAGTAAGAAGAGCAATTTAAAATTCCATTTCATTTTATGCTTATCCTGGAAAAAAACACAGCAATGCAAAATACCAGTGCAGGATGGATCTACAAGAGATTCTATCTGCATTCTGTTTTAGCTCAATCAGCAATCAGATAAAAGTCCCAGCATTACCTTTCTGTGTCAATCTATGCCTGTGCTACACGCCACAGCAATGCAAAAATACCAGCGCAGGATGGATCTACAAGAGATTCCATCTGCATTCTGTTTTAGCTCAACCAGCAATCAGATAAAAGTCCCAGCATTACATTTCTGTGTCAATCTATGCCTGTGCTACACGCAGATATCAAGGCCTAGACTCTGGCACTTGTATCAAACACAAGGGCAAATAAAGTGTCATTTACACATAGATCATATTCTTCCAACACTAAAGTACAAGCAATTCAGATAGTAACAAAGTCTATTTCTATCTACCTAGACTTTTATTTAATTTAATACTTGACGAGATTTACTTACTTTTTTCTACTTCAGGTTTCAGTCTTTTATTCTTTATAAGAATCTTTCTTTTGAGGTCATTAGGAGAAGGTAAGGCTTTACCTGGATCAAGCTGTAAAATAATTTTAAAAAAAGGCTTAATAACAGCTATTCAACCTCTCTGTATCCCTGTTTGTGATTTTGACAGCAATGGTAAGGGGCAGTGAACAAGTAGTGCCACCTCAGGCACAAACCTGAGAGGTAGTGCAACTGCAGTTATACTGTCTCCTCTGTCTCTTCCCTATCCCATGGGAAAGCTTTGCTCAGTTAAATACTGACGGCTGAAGCTAGCACATTTGTCTCCAGCCTGCGTCATCCTCAGCTGCACTGGTCAAAATATCTCCCCCTCTCTCCTGCTTAGTGGTGGGCACGGATGTGACCTGCAACTTTTCATCAGAACTCCCTAATCTCCCTCTCTCTCTGTGGTTCACACACAGTCCAAGTCACAGTTTAGCCCACTATCATTTGATCATTAAATAAGTCACCTTTTATGCTCCCTTCAAGCTGTAATAATGGCAGTAAGGCAGCCCACACATACTTACGGAGTAAAAATGGGCCATCAAGGGTGAATGGAAAACTACTCAGTCCTTAGCTAGCTAATGAGAACTATTTTTGCCCGAAGGGCTACAGGGTCACATCTTCAGTATTTGTGAAACACAAACGGCAAGTTTCATATATGCTAAGAAGTACTACTAAAAGGTGTGCTACAGTTTGAGAAAGAAGAAAAAATACTGAGAAAAAGTACAAAATCCTCCAGTTTAAGCCCCATCACATCACTGAGGCTAATAACCAGAGATATGGGTATGGTAATAAGCTCCCTCTCCACCTCAGGCTTGCTAAGAATATTAGGCAAAAAGTTGCTGGTATAATGGACTGTGGTTTCCAGGGAACCCTAAGTGACAGAGGGTTGGAAGACATTTCCAGGACTAGTTAAAAGCTCTTAGAAGAAACATTTATGTATTCTCAGCCTTAAATCCAACTCAGAGCTATGTAGAAGCAGCATTCTAGATGAAGAAATGAAAGAACAAAGCACCACGACTTGAAACCAAATAAAAGCAGCAGAGATAACAAATAATAACCCAGAAAAAAACCAACAAACACACCAAACACAAAACCCCCCCTAAACCAAATCAACCTAACCCCACAAGAACAGATGCAAATCCCCTTGCAGGAGGATAATGGCTTTCCACAACCATCAGTCTAGCTCAGTTATGGGAGTTTCAGCATGTTGGATGAAAACTCAATTGTTCCTGCGAGCACCTGGGCTGTAGTTCCACTAGATGTCAGTGCCGCAGAGCTCATTTATCTCGAGGTTTCCAGAACGCCAGCCTGTATCCCCAAAAGGAAGAGTATAGCTGGATACCCAGTTGGACAAATATTTGCTTTTACTTCAAATCAAGTCTGCTTCAGCCAGTGCCATGCCGCTCTCAAGTCTGCCCTTCTCAACCAAATAATCGAGGTACCTGACACCAAGCACTTGTAAAATGCCCATTTCAAGCTCCTCCTGCCATCTCTACATTTGCCTTGTGAGCAGCTGGGGACTGAATTCACCCATAAGAAGGAAGGGACACAAAATGCAGAAGGCTCAGTAGTGCTGCAGAGTACAGGCAGCTGAGGCTGAATACTGAGCCCTGAGGTAGCAGCTAGGCAGCTTTTGGCCAGCTCTATTTTAGGCTTCCCTGAAAGTTGCTGAAGTTGTTATTTGAGAAATGCAGCAAGATGCTACATGCATTACAGGGATGCACTTTTCAGGGCAAAAGCCTGATATTCACCAAGCCTTGTGCACTGCTGTCCCTGCAACATGCAAGGAAAGCCAAGAAAGGACAGCTCTAGAGACAATAATGCCAGGAGCCTCGCCTTTGCTGGGGTCACATGGACAGGAGCTGAAAGGTAAGGCAGAGTCCTCTTTGCAGGGGTCCCCTAGGGACTAAAGAGCATCTTGCAGGTTTTGGGCGGTGGCTGCTGGCAGACAGTGAACATGTTGCTGAGGAGAGTAAGGAAAGCCCTGAGGAGTAGCTTTAAACACTGGGTAACAAGTTACTATAAATGCTGTGTTTGTGAAGGAGTGTCTGATGTTACCTCCTGCCATGCAGGAGAGTGAAGTGCATGCAGATAACAGTGCACTTGATAGTCCAAATGAGACTGCAGGGAACTCTTTGTGTTTAATTTAATTCTTAATACAGTAGTGGGGGCCACCTAGACTGCAGGACCTGGTCTGGAGAATGAGGCATGCAAAGTGCAGTAGATAGGTTTCCTCAGTTGAGATCATGCAAGTTACAATTAATTGTTTTCAGCAGTGCCTGGCAACTTCAGAGTTACGCATGACCTGCAAATACAATGTATGTGGCATATTTTATGTAGGTGCTGATATTACGTCACACATCAAGGGGATGGATTTCCCCAGGCTGCTCGCCAGAGCCCTGTACAGAAGAGATTAAACAAATCAGATAAGGACAAAGTTTGTACCAGAAAGTACAGACCCCCAAAATCAATAGTAACTTTTGAAAGCACGGGACTGGCAGTGAACAGCACTATAGGTGATATGATCCTAGTTTATCACCTCTTTTTAAATACAGCTAACAAAAATAAGTAAATAAAAAGACTGTAAGAATATATCATACTGGATGTGTTTCTAGAGGCTGCTTCAACAGGAGATCTCCAAAAAGATCTTCACAGTATTTTGACATCTTGTACTGTTGATATTTGCTGGAAAAGATGACATTAGTTAATTTCTAAATATAAAAAAGAAATCTCTATTACTCAGCAAAAGAGAATAATACTAAGTAATGTAGATAGACATCACAAATTACATACTTCCCACTTTCTCTCAACTGAGAAGTATTATTTTACTGTAATTATGCTGCCAATAAAAGTCTATTACCTGACATAGATGAATTTAATAAGACCAACACAGCTACTGAACATCCAAATATATTTCACAGCTTTACCACAGATAAAAATATTACCATTATTAACCTAAAGTTTGACTATTAAAGTACAGTCTCTTCCAAGTGACATTCAGTATACCTGCATATCTGTACATAGTTTACAGGCACACCCAAATTACAGTATTTTTGAGCTGTAACACCTTCTCTCATATATTGCATTAAAAAAACATAAAATAAATAAATGGGTATTATATACCTGCAGTGATTTTCAAATGAAAGAATGACAGGGTACTCTGATGTAACAAATGCTGTTTCCTTAATAGCTTGAATTACATCCTAGAAAATGCAACAATAAGATTCAAATTAGAACAGATCTAATTACATTGTAATGAAAGATTTATTTTTTTTTGTTCTCCACCCTGAGAAACACAGTACTGAGTCTCAATGTGCCAAATGAAGCCAGAACTAGAACAAACTGTATGCTCATTCTTCCCTCTTCCCCTGCAACAGCCTGGACTCAGCGCCAAACAGGTGCCTCATGCACCAGCAGCAGCGATGGCAGCTTCTGCAAGAACCTCTCAGTGCTAACCCCAGAGTTCCGGGCACTTTCTCCTGCCAGGGAGATTTTCTACTCCCAGAGTAACTCCCTCATCTTCAGGCTTTTTCCACAGCTAAGGAACTTCTCAGCCAATGGAGAATGTAATAGAAGGCATATAGAATTCGTTAATCAAATTTTATGCTGTGCTAGAAATGAAGTTGTTTAGGCTACAATATCCTGTTAAGCAAACATAGTCTTCCCCAGCACCAAGGTCAGGCTTGTACACAGGGGGAGCTGTCTAGCACCAGCTGCACAAAGAACAAAGACTAGCAGGATGGACTCACTGTAAGAGTATATAAAAACAAGAATAATTGACAAGAACCTAGTGATAAAGGTATCTAACAAGGACCATCTGGTGATGAAAGGCCCCTGTGGAATTCGAGGACACAGATATCTTACGAAATGTGCTGAGAGCAACTAGTTTTTGAACCAAGGTAAAAGTTCATTGTGAGGAAGACCTACGGCCTTTATCCCTGAAGACCCCTGCCCAAGACCACCAGGAGGCACTGCACAGATGTCAAGAGGAGGAGCATATTATAAGCATCTAATGAATATGTAACTTTCTTTGCATATAACCAAGGTATACAGGTGCAGCTGTGGTATGAGCACTCCTTGGTGAGAGCTGCTCCCCGCTGCCCAGCGCTGTTTTGCTTACTCAGCCGCTTGCTAAATTTAATAAATTTTATTAATCACTTAAATTCTAAATTGGCTCCTGGGTTTTATTCCCTCAATTTATAACAGAGAAGATACTTAATTCTGTGGCACAAAGAGCCACAAGGTGTGAAAATACAGGGAAAAAGAAGGAAACCTGCTTCCTGCAGATTCTGTGAAAAGGCAGACGTAACACAGAGGGTGGGTGATGCAGGTCAGAAATGAGCCCTGAGATCTGGAGACGAGAAACGGTTCCTGTGCAGTCTGTCAGAGGGGAGCAGCGTCTGGTGCAGAGGAGGGGAGAGTGCCCTGCATGGATTTTTGTCGTGGGCTTCTACCAAAGCTTACTGCTGGGTGTAGAGGTCAGGCATTTACCTTGAAAAGAATATCTGTACACATTGCTTTGCCGTGTGTTATTATTGGCTCTTGATCTTCACCTTTGCCATCCCAACAGTCCAGCTCAACACACCTAAAGCCCCAAGAAAAACGATGTCAGCTTCCTCAGTGTTTTAATACAGGTGAGCTACCTGGGACACATTCTGAGTAGCGATGTTCAAAGCAATAAGTTACAAAGCAGTTTTGAGCATTACATAATGCCTTTTAAGATGCACATGTGTAATTTCAGACTGGTTTTATAACTTTGGTTGAACTACCTCAAATATAGTATGTGAACAATAAACAACAATAATGTTCTTAGTACTGCAAGACTCTTAATTTTTTCTCTTACTCAGCTAATTGCGACACATTCCAGTATGTCAAGAAATTAAGCAGGACACCATAAACTGATTCTCATTTGCATATAAACTTCTTAATTGCAAAACAGAAAGCCCTCTGAAATTCTTCAGTTGTCATTTTGAGATTGAACTTCTGTTACCTTTCTCACAAACTCTCTCCTGACCACCATTTCTACATTTCACTGCCTTTCAACTTTTTTTGGTGAGAAAATAAGTGTCTTAAATATATATATTCTTATTTACCACAGTAATATATTTATATATTCAATTATGCAATATATCACCACCAATGTATGTTATGTGGATATAAAGTACTGGATTCACAAATATTAAAGGCTGTTATCTCCCGCTTCCAACCTGCATCCAGCCAAAAGCACTTGTCTGTACATCTCCACCGAAGATTTGCCACCAAACTGCCTGCCTGTTAAATATGTATTGTGAGAGGAACTGATGAAATAATGAGCCAAAGGATGGTCCATTTCTTGATATAATTCCAAACGGTCTAGGAAAACTGGAGCGTTCTCATCTGACATCAAATATCTGCAAAACCCATCACTTGATATGACACCTAGAAGGAAGAAGGAAGCATGGTGACTCACCATAAGAAATTTACAGCGGGCAGGAATCAAACTGTCTCACAGAGCAGGAACCCTAGCGCAAAAGCTATGCTCACACAGGCTTCTGCAAGCAAACAGAACCCCTCCCCTTTCAGTGCTCCAAGCTGACCAGCAACTGTGTCCCTGGTGCAAAATCTGTCACTGTGTTCCCAGACAGTAAAACAAACCAAAAAAATCAGGTGCCAACCCAGCTCAATATCCTACATCCACCACTCACCATTAGTAGACCTAAGGCATCAAAAGGATGTGAGGAAGACAAATTAGTAGTGACACCTCCTCAAAATACTCCCAATAATTTGGGGTTCTGGGCCCCTGTGAGTTGCATGTACCAGTCTCCTATGGTACTATTCTCCCCTCGCTCATATTCAGTCCTGTCCTGGCTGTGCTACACCACTGTTAATCAGCTTGCAGCATGTGCAAGGACTGTTCTCTGCTTACAAAAACTAGTGGAGGTGTACCTGAAAATGTTTGCACGTGTTCATTTGTGAAGCATTAGGAAAATCTAAGATACTTTCAAGTTTACTGTTTGAAACACAGGCTTATTCCTTTATAATGAAAAGTAAGCCATTTTCTTCAGTGAACATGGGACGTACAGTAATTTAGAGGACAGAATTCATAATGCCTTTCTCTTATTTCTCTGCTGTTACATGTTTCATAAAGTATGAAAACCACAAATCCAGGGATAAATTTTAGTGAAAGCAAAGTAAGAATAATCAGTACTGCAATATCGGTTTTAAAGCAGCCAAGAGACTGAAAAATGATCTGGGGTAGTGAAGAAAGGATTGCTCCGAGACTCACTGCAGGGAATGGTTATCTGGCACTAATTTGGAGATTGGTTTCCCTAAAGTCATGAATGCACACCCAGCTATATTAAGGCATAGGTCGCAGCAGTCCTATTTTAATTCTGTTTAAGACAACTTTTCTCCTATACAGGGAACTCCAGTAATCCTGCTTTTCATTCTGCTCCTAGCTTTCACAGAAAGTTCTCTCCCGGAGCTTACATTTTCTGCGCTTGGTGTCAGCCAGAGGTGAACTGTTCTGGAACATCTTACTCAAATCCTCTCAGTTGATTCTGAGAGTTGAAACAAGAGGGGGAAAAAAGGGGGCAAAATTAAATTCTCAATTTTAAGAATGTTTTAATTTTGTTGATCTCTGAGAACTTAAAAAAAGCAGCACACAACATTTCAGATGACACACACTTCTAGTGCCTCGTCTAGTGAAAAAAAGTCACAGCTTTACTTACTCTTTGTGTTACTGGAATGTAACTGAGAAAGAATCAGTTACTTATTGCTGCTGTCTTGTTGTGCATCAGCCTGGTTATTAAACTATGGAATTTAGCAAAAAAAAAAAGTGTTGAACTTAATTATTTTTGCTCGACAGCAAAGTTGTA